>NC_134468.1:39793676-39896176 GCF_964194025.1 Convolutriloba macropyga | reverse complement strand
TAATTTCAATTTAACGATTTTTTCGATGTGTGTTTTTTTCTTATTTCATTTTTTGTTCACTGCTCCCAAACAACTTTTAGCAATTTTTTGGCCCTTTTGGTCCCTCTAATGCAATTCTTTTGTCGGACCCTGTGTGACACTTGACGTTTCAATTGACTTTTTGCGCTTGATTTTCAGTTTGGTGGGATAAGAGTTCTCCCATTTAGATATTTATGCTGTTGATATCTAAAAGCTGCAGTTTACTGCTAAAACTTATTCGAATGTGAGCAGAATCTGGTTTCATTTAATTTAAATCATGGTATGGATCTACGATAACACAATGATATTATTAACTTAAGCTTCTTATTGAAATTTTAGCACACAACTGTCTGAAGCAATTTGCAGTCAACGTTTCCCTCTGTTCTATTTGGTGGTTCAGTTGTTGTTTGCTATCAGTTTTTTGACATCAGTTTTTTTATATATTCAATTTTCTTGTCTGAAACAAATTGCATTAAGTTGCCTATTATGCTTTTTTTGTTCCAACCCCCACTTTAATGGGGAGGGAGGAACTATATGCTCAAATTTTTTTTCAGACAATTTTGACCGATCGATATATTCATCGTAGAGATTTGTGAGTGGTATCATTAAACAGCACGTACATCCTAGAACATGGAATTAAAAATTTGGCTCAATTTTGCTAATAAAATTTAAATTAAGTTAAATTTTTAACGCTGGAGTGCTATTGTCATCATTAGAGATAGAAGAGCGTTGCTGAATTGTTTGATTGGAGATTTTTTTTGGCTAAAATTTTTGATAACATTTTCAAAATTCAGACAGTTTCATGAAAAATTGCACAAAATATCCTTTTTTCGTCCACTTTGTTTAACTTGCTGAAATTGGAGACCTAAAAACCACTGACAATATCACCGTAAACTCCAAAAGGGCGCTAGTTGAAATGCATTGCACTATAAAAGTTTTCTGGAATTAAAATTTTGCCTTTTTCAGCAAATTTAACTTGATAATTAAACAAATTGCATCATTTTTTTTATTTTTGGAATGTTTCATTTAGCAATTGGACTAATTAGCAACCACTTGAAACGCTTGAGTGTTTTTCAGAGCCGCGCCCAAATTAGGGGTAAATTTGATATGATCATTGATTCTTACAATCATAATTTTATAAATTTTTTGGTGCTGCATTTTTTTTGAAAAATATTTTGCTTTTATTGTTTTTCTTATGTTGATTACTGTAAAATTTTCAATTCTCGGTTCCAATAATGACAGCTCTCACTCACGTAAAATTGAGGCCAAATATAGAAATAATATGTTTTCCGGGAACCTAATGGTTTTCATGGTTTTGAAGAAAAATTGTCTTTGAAGTAAACTTTAACAGAATTCTTGTGTTTTGTCTTCAATTGTTATTCTTTTTGCAGTCTGAATACGATTTCTAACCAATAGAAGATCCAAATAGCTTCTTCAAGAGGTGTAGTTGAACCTCTGCAAGGCACTGGGTTGTTATCTAATGTCACTAATGACATTAAAGAAATTTGTTTTAAGAAAATTTCAGTGATTTTTTGAACCTGTCAGTTTTTCAACTAATTTTTGTCAACTTTTAACTTATTCCCAGTAACAGAAGGCCAAACGTCCTTTGTATAAGATACCAACTAATCTTTTTGGACGATACTTTTTTAAACAATCTGTGTATAAAAACCCTTGCAGAATTTGGCATAGTTTTTTGCCCAGCATGTGTTGTTAATTTTTGTGGTCGTAAACAAAAAATTGTGTAAAAAAGGTCTCAATGACCAACTTTAGCTCTCTAAATGAACTTAATAACTGATTTCAACATATAGCTAATCATTCTATTGACTTTCAAATTCGTTTTTTTCAAAATTAATTGAAAAAGTCAAAGTATTCTTCAATTTCTTCCTTTTTGTTCTGATTTTCGATTTTTTTTTATTTTACCACTTTGTGTCAATTTTGAGTCGTTTTTGTATCTAAGCGCCATTATTGAGGAATCTCGCTAATTGTTCGTTGAACAAAACAATAATTTTTCTGTTGGTAAAACGTTTTAATGTCTTTACGGATTAGACCATTTGTTTCTGAAAAATTTTGTGAGTTTTGGATACTTTTCATTTTTTATGGTTCTTTTTTTGTCAATTTGAGATATTTGGTTAATCAAAAGACTTCATGATGATCAAAAAAGACGCAAATGGAGATTTAATCTTCTCGCGGTTAATATTTTATAATTTCATTGGATTCAACACTGTGTGTTCGTGAAGTTGTTTGTAAATTTTTTTTCTGCTTGTATTTAGAGTTAACTTTTGTTTTTATAAGTTAGTCTGACTAATAACAGCCGCAATTTGTTTCCGAAGAAGATGCAAATTAAACTGTCTACTCTTTCAAAGGAAAGCTACTTTTTGCCATGAATTTTGAAAATATTTGTTTTTAAAAAGTCAGTGGGTTTCTGAGCTTTGCGAATCCGATTACTGTTACCATCACTTATCTATTTAACTAAAATTTGCTGTTTATGACGGTTTTGTTTTCCTCAAATGGTCTTTGTTCTTGATACAACCCGTTTTTTATAAAATAGAAGTGAATTTAGCATCTTCATCCGTTTTGTAGATTTATGGTTTTTTTACAGTATTGCCAAAATGGGCGTTCTTCTAGCCATTTGAAAAAAAACCGCAATACAAAAATTGTAAATGTCATCAGTGAACAGCTGAATGTTTATTTGGCTGGGACATTGTTTTTAAGCAAATTTTCAATTTTTCTTTTTGCCTGTTTTTATCGTTCTTTTTTCGTCGTTTATTATATCCTGGATAATGAAAAGTCTCACTCGATCTTTATTGAGGAATAATTTAATCTCTCAATGATTTCATTTGATGCATAATGTCTCTAATGAGTTTGATAATAATTTTTTTCAAAAAAGCAATGTTCTATTAAACTTTGTTCTTTTGCTCATTTCTTTTTGACATGTTACCAATTCGCATTGGAGAAAAGTCCCAAATTTTATTCCAATAAAGTACAGCTTAATCTTCTTTCATATAACTTTTATCTGATGCTATTTTGATTTGTTTGTTAATGGTTTCAGAAAATTGGACAGTGGTCTTAATTATCACTTGTAATCATTTGATTTTATCTCCGTCTTTTCTGATGGTAGTCATATTAATGACAGGTCTCATCAACCCTCTAAAGTAGATTTTTATAATTAGTTTGTTGAACGATAGGGTTTTTCTTTAAGTCTCCTTCGCATTTGGTAGAAAATTAAGTGAAAAATATAGATGAGTGAGGTCGGAACTTAAAGTGCGAACGCACATTACCGAGCCTCCTGTATCAATCTGCCTCAGATAATTTGTTGAAATTTACATAAAATTTATAAACACTTGAAGCTAAAACCAAAGGAAACTCATTATCTTTATTCAGTTCTTGCTTTATAGCTGAAACACTTATGATATTAATTCAAAAAATTTTCCGTACGATTGTTGATCTTTTTCAAGCACAATCCAAGAGTGACGGAATGACCAACATTTTTCGATAACTGAAAATTTTGCTATCAATTCAGTTCTCCCCTGACTTGATTGTTTTTTTTTGCGATGCACTTTGGTAGGAGAAACCATATTCTCACATAGTTTTTTTGTTCAAAAAACTTTTATCGACCGATATAATCATCGTAAAAAGTTGTGAGTGGTATCATGAGAACGTCCGTCCAGCGTACAAAATGGAACAAAATTTTTTTTTAAATTTGTGTTTTCTACAAGGAGTTATCGAGGTTTAAAATTTTGTAAATAGGAGACAATATTGCTTTGTTTTTGTTCACTTCTTCTTTTTTTACTAATTTTCTTCAATTTCGCTAAAGTGTGTTAAAAATGTTAACGGTAAGGGATTGATTTTATATTTAGATATAGATAAGGTTTGCTGATTTGTTCAATTCAACAAGTTTTTTTAATATGGTTTATGCTAAATGTCTCAAAAGTTGAATTTTTTTTCCAACAAAAATGTGATCCAACATGTTTTTAGACCACTTTTTTTAAATTTGCCGGATGTAGAAAACTTAAAGCTGCGGTCATTTTCTTCGTAGGCTCAAAAAGATTGCTCTTTGTCCGCTCATTGGCTTTAGGAGTCTAGTGAAATTATAATGTTGTCAGTTTTTTGTAATTTTAAACCCGATAATTATTCAAAATCCAATAATTAATTTTGAAATACTGAAAAATTTTGTTTTATTTGATCTATTTTGCAACCATTTAAATAATTGAGTGTTTTTAGACTGATCTTGATTTTGTTGGGGCGCGGCCTCTTCTTAAAAATATTCCGCATTTATAGATTTTATACAAATTAATAACAAGAGTTGCAAATTAGTACTCAATTACTGACAGATTCTAATTACAAAAATTGATGCCCAACACATATTTTTTGTCGTCCCAGAGTTAAGCTTATGTTTTTTTTTGGCTCTGACCAATTATTTTCGTAAAATTTTTTGACTTCTAAAGTTGGCTTTCTTTTGTAAAACTTTTTATAGTCAAATAATTTAATATCGCCAATCAAAGATTCAATTAGCTTGTTAAATAGTTATAAGGTACAATGCTTTGAGTTGTTATCTAATTTTTTCATTGACGTTAAATGTAATTGTTTCCAGAAAATTTCTTGAATTTTTGATCTCTGCGGCTATATATCTTATTTTGCACAATTTCTTGTGCAGTCCCAGTAAAAATCCGGATACCCATTTCCTGTGAGTTTCGATACTGCAAGATTTCAAGATTTTTTTATTTTTGATCATAATTGCACACTTTTTAGGTTGATTTGTCGAGTTTTTGTTGAATGTTACCTTGTCGAATTAGCACCTTTTTAACAGGTTTTTTTTGCAGGAAAGATTAGTTAAGGAAAAGCACTGCATTGAAAAAAGCGTATCTGCATATGTTAATTGTTTTTATTGAATAGTTTACGCTTTTGGGCGGAGACACAGTTCTTTGTCAAAATTTACTGGTTTTTGAAAAATATTTTTGCGTATGTTTTTCTTTCTTTTTGTTGTTGTATGAAATATATCTGATAATGATATGCTATAATTGTTTCCCTAGATTGCATAGTTGTACCTCATGACAGATTTCAGTCCATAATGATTTGCTTCACCAAGTTTCAAATTAACAAAAAAATTTATAACTGACTCTTTTTTGCTTTCATTTCTGCCGCCATGTAATTCAATGTCGCTAATAACAAGTCTCACATATTATTTGCTTATTTAAACTGGCAGGAAGTAGACACCTTAAAGGTGCAGTCATGTTCTTCATAAGCTCAGAAAGAGAGTTCAATGTACTCCCATTGGCTTTAGGAGTCTCCTGTAAATGTGATTGTGGCAGTTTTGATCAAATTTAAACTCAATAATTACACAAAATGCGTTATTTGTTTTTGAAATCCTAAAAAACTTTTGTCTAAGAATTGATCTATATCGCAGCCATTTTAAAAATTGAGTGTTGACTGTTTTTTTAGACGCGCAGCAATATCGGGGCTAAAGTTGATCTCACCATGGATTCTTACGGAAAACTTTTTTAAAGATTTTAATGGTGCGCGGCCTTTCATTCAAATTATTTTTGCATTTATAGATTTAATGTAAATTACTAAAAGAAATTGCAAGTCAGGGCTCAACTATTGACAGAAGTTACTTTCAAAGAATGGGGCCCAACAAACATATATTTTGTTGTCTGAGTTAAGATGGTTTTATTGCACTGAGCAACGGTTTTCGTAAAAGTTTCTGAGCTTTTTTTGTTTGCTTCATTTGTAATACTTCTTAAGCCAAAGGGCTTGGTCTCCCCAATCAAAGATCCATCTGATTTTTTTAAGAGGAAAGTGGACCTATTCAATGTTTTCGGTTGTTTCATAATGTCTCGTAGGAATTTGAATAACATTGTTTTGAAAAAATGTTTGTGAATTTTTGTATTTTGCTAAAATTTGTCCTACTTCTTTCAACTTCTGGCGTAGTCTTAGTAAAAAAACATGCGCAAACCCGTTTCTTGTGAGTAATAACTTATTATCTGTAACCTGTTTTATGTATATTTAATGGTTTCTTGGTTTTCATACCACTAGTTTTCTACTAGTTTTCAATTTTTTGTCTAAATTCGAGCATAATAGCGTTAAAAAGGCGTAACTGGATATACTATTTGTTTTTGTTGAATATTTTATGAACAGCTTTTGAGCTGATACACAGTTCACTTGCAAAATTTTCTTGATTTTTAACTTTTTTTGCCTATGTTTGTCTTTCTTTTTGTTGTTGTAAAATATATACCTGATGATAATATGTCGCAATTGCTTCCCCAGGACGTATAACTGAACGTCCTTAAACATTTCAGATTAAAACTATTTGCTATAAAGTGTTTGTGAAATTTTGTAATCTGCCTCTATTTGTTGTTATTTAGTAGTCTCGTGACTTCGTTTCTTTATTAACCAGCGAAATTTTCTTTCTGAGGTGTTGCCAATAATTCATATTTTTTTTGTTGAAAATTCACGTCCCTTATGACTTTTGGAAACATTCGTGTCTTCAAAAACATATTTTGAATTTTAAGCTATGCTAATTTTAAATCTTTCTCAGTCGAATTGTAGCTTAGTCTCTGTAAAGACAGGTCACATCCCGTTTCAAGTGAGTTATAATTTGAAATTTCTTCCGGTTTGACTTTCAACAATTTGTTTCTCGGCTTTGTTTCTAATGTTACTAAGAGATTTCAAAAAGTGTTTCGGATTTGAACATTTTAAAAGATTTTTGTTTATTTTTTATTTTATAACATTAATGGTGGGTTTCACTGGCTTTGAAACTTTGCGCAATTGAACGTTTTTATTGCTCTTATTGACTAATTATGGTTTTAACGGCTTCAATGCCCTTTTCGCGCAAACTTTATTTAAACTTTTTACTTTTGCCGATATTTTTCCTTGTTTTTGTAGTCGTATGACGTACACTAGATACTGACAGGTCTCAATTGCTTCTTGTACATGTAAATATTTCTTGACAAGAACAATATTTGAACATATTAGTGACTTGAGTTAATATTTAATGATAATAATCACTTTGAAATTAAAAGTTTCGAAAATAGGAATGCATTTTTGAACTTGGTACCTTTTTGCACTTTTTTGCTGATCTGTTACCCGGTCGATTTAGGACAGGTCTCTTATGTTTTCTAATGAAATATAGGTTTATTTGTTCCGTTAAGGTTTTATCTGATGCTTGTTTGATTTTTTTATGACTTTTTTAAGATAGACATCGAGTTTTGATTGTAATTAATGTTTGCTATTTGATTTTTATTATTGTCACTTCCAGGAGTTCAATTAAAAACATAATTGAAGCCCTCTAACTTTGCATTAAATTATTTATTGAGGGGTTTATTAATCGCTATGTGTGTTTTTTTTAATATCTTCCATATCTTCATCATTTGCTAGCCAATTAAGTCAAGAATGTGGATGAGCGGGGTCGGAACATTATGTGCGTACGCACATTACCTAGCCTCCTGGTCATTTTGTATGACTGAAGTCATAGGCAGCATAACAGAAAAGTTTGAGAAAGCAATCTAAACATTTTTTGGTATCTTTTTTATCTGAGAACACGCGTTTGTTTATCAAATCTCAGTAGCAAAGATGATACTGGTCGTTCAACATGAGGCAGGATGATAACAAATGAAAAATTATATGCATTCATTTTTAATCGAATTGTTTGAAAAGAAGATATTGAGCCAAAATTGACCAATATTGGGGAAAAATTCACCAGTCTGCTGAACGAGAGGAAAATGCTTATATTTCCTTAAAAAAGTAGAGATTTAAGCAAACTTAAAAAAAATTACTAGCTGATTTCTTAAAGCCATTTGCTTGTTTTCCTGAAACTATTGTCTTTTTTGCTCAAGTTGTATAAGTTAAGTTCACAAATTTATTTAAAGAATAAATTGCAATATTATTACAATTGTTTTTTTCTCTATTGAAATCTTAATATTCTAATATCTTAATATTTTATATTCAAAGGCAGCCTTTCGAAATTTGAATGCAAGTAAATCACCGATAATTTGATAATAGTTTCAAACTTTTTTAATTGACAAAATGCCGGTATATCTCAATCTGAGATATCATTGAAAAACGATAAGAGCAGTTTATGTCCTGGTTCAAAAAGTGAAAGAGAATGAATGTAGTTCGTTTCTTCGGTATGGTAAGGATCTCGGATTTTCAAACTTTAGATTTTGTCAGCATGTTTTGTGTTCACACGTAAGACAATGTTGGTGTTTTGGGTTTAGAAAACATCGGTACGTTTGACGTGAAAAATTTAAAATGGTCGGTATGTTCTGTACGAAATAGAGAAAATTTGTCGATTTTTTCCGTTCAAGAGTTTCAATTCTTTGTTTATAATGTAGTCAAAGTTTAGAATGGGAATTTTTATCGGCAACTTTAATTCTTAATCTTGGAGAAAAATGGATTAGAGAATGAGAAATCTTAATGAAATTTTTCCTCAGTTTGTTCACAAAGTTGATTGTACAAGCTAAAATTTTTGCTAAGATTGTGTCCTAAAACGTTAACAAACAGAGTTCACATGTTGACAATTGAAATTGAATGAGCCCATTAATTCACCAAGAGGTTTCAAATGACTTGGTGTGTTGGCAAGCTAAATATCCCGAACTAAGCGTTTCCTACGTTTGATAACGAACATACTGACAGCTTCTTATGTTTGACAACCAAATAAATCAGCAAATTTTTGCGTTTGAAAACAACATTACGACGATTTCGATGAAAAAATGGAGAATTTTCTTTGGTATTGTGTAACTAATTCCATACATACCCGATTAAAATAGACGATTTTTGTAGTGGCGCTAACAGTTATTTGCAAAAGTTTGGCTGGCAGAAAACCTGATTGGAAAGTTAGATTACACAATCAACTTCAGCCTACCAACCTGTCTTGTAAGAAATTCGAAGCTTTTTTCTGTTCACTCCACGTTAGCACATGAATTGAACGCCCTAATGTCAACTTGTGTCTGTTTTCCTAGGTGACCCTATCAACTGTTGGACACCTGCCCACTTCAGTAGAGAGTGGGTGGAGTACACTAACAACATCTGCTGGATCTCTAACACCTACTACCTGCCCTTCGAGGAGAGTGTCAAATCGGGCAAAAAAGTGGAACACACAATCCCAATCCGATACTACCAATGGGTTAGTTTAAAATCTGTTCTCCACTTTCATATATGTGAACATTACCGGCCACTACTGGTACCAAATTACTTTTCATACAATGTTGAGATATGCGTGGTTAAATGAATCGAGGTGAAAAGAAGAAGAAGAAGAACCATTTTTTATTCAATCTTAAAGGCACAATGTCAAATAAATCGCTTGCCTTAAATGAATTTGATTGCAATGGAGCGATAGCGGGGGATATTAAAGAACTTGTCCCGTTATGTCGTTACGTTGATAAATTGTTGAAAAATAAAAAAGCGACATGGCATTGAAAAAAAGTTTGTTTTTTTGTGTGGATGTCGTTTTGAAGACACTGTCGTTTTTGGAACATCAGGAGTATCAGTTGTCTAAGGCAAGTGAAGAGCAACAGGAAAGGCAAATCAAGAATTGTTCATCAAAACTTATTTGACAAGGAGGTTCAGTAATCTACGTTCGCACATAATGTTTCGACCCCGCTCATCCTTATTTTGACTTAATTGTCCACTCAGAAAAAGATATAAAAAGAGAATCAGAAAGAGATAGAAAACGTTTAAAATTTCAAATATTGTTCAAAATTAATTGGTGTGACAGTAAAAAACAATAGCAATAAACTCAATCCCCCAAAGGAATTAAGTAATGCGGCATTAGTGACCCGATAAAACCTGTCATTAATGAGACTACAACACAAGACAAGCAACAAAATAAAACATGAACGTATCCACTGTTTCCCCAGTGTCTTTTTTGTCCCCAGTTACCATTTATTTATGTCATAGAGGATCTTACAATGTAAACAATAGCACTTGCGCCTCAAGGCTTAAAATTTATATGCCCACACAGCTGAGGGACAAAAGTAGAGTATATCACAAAAGAAAACATATCAACTAGCGTCGAATGAATTGCTCTCTAAAATTTGGAACTGCAATTTAATTTAGAGCGTCTTTAGCTTCGAAATTTTTCAAAAAAAAAACAAGCGCTGAGGGTAGCAAACACGCAGCTTCCCGGACAGCACACTAAAAACTCAACCTTGCTTGATTTGCAACTTAAATATTTATATTCGCCGTGATGTTACCAACAGACAAATGTGAAAAAGTAATTCGATCAAATGGGAGCAATTAATATTCTTGAACAAAAAACTATCCTGGTAAAATTTGAAATAAACACACACAATTGGTAAAAACAGTTCGAACATCTTTGGGGAGCAATTTAACATTAGTTACGAGAGCAATAAAATAAACAATTTTTAGCAAAGGCTCTGTATAATAAAAACGACTTAGCTTAAAATTTTTTTAGAAAAAAGAAAACATTTTTTCCCTATTGTTTAACAATTTGTTTTTTGTAACAGGGGTGCTCAGCAGTCTACAGACAGCAAATCAAAATGTATCAATTTCATGTGAACAACTTGTACTTTTTTGTTAACTCAACGAAGGGTTGACAAAAATGGTATAGGCACTTAATAAAAGTCTGATTTCTCGCCATCTGATGGTACCAAAACACCAGTAGTTGCTAAAATTTGCAAATTTGTGCTTCAGATGGATTTTTATTTTAGAGGCAAAAACTTTTTTTGCTGTAGGACTTTTTTGTGAACGGGTAGATTATTCCAATCCTCAGGACTTGTGTTGACAATTGAGGGTTTGAGTCTTTGACTAGTAATTTTGGAGTTAAAATAGAGTTTTCCAGTTCCTTTGTGCTCTGGTATATTCCAGGTAGGGAGTGTGCTTTTTCGTCTTTTCCAATTGAAAAAATTTTCTGAAGACAGGACGGAATATTTAGTTTTAAATTCTCATGTTTAAACCTAAACATGAAAAGTAATTTTACGTCCTTACAATACAGATGTGAATTGAATTTAGTGAGATCGGAGATTAAGTAGGGAGAACAAAAAAAGAACGGAAAGGGGCCAAGTTCATTTCATACTTCCAATGAGTTTCTTGAAACCAACTGTCATCAAAATTCAAAACAACCATAAACCTCCAACAAACAAAAACGCTAGATAGCTCTAAACGTAACTTCCTCTAAAAGCATAAATTAAGTGCGCTTGGAAATCCATAAGAATCCATTTAGAACTCTTGTCATTGTTAATACGTCATGCACGTTCAAAAAGAACAACAAAAAATTTCAACCAAAATTAGGTACAAAATTAAGGAAGCCGCGGTAACGATCCGCGATTCTTCAAAAATTTTGGAAAAGATTATTTAGGTTCAACTGGATCGCCTCTCACTGCCAAATAAAGCTGCCAATGACGTGCTTATTTGACAAGATACCTAAAAACATATATGGGCATAAAACCAAAAATCACAAAGTTCATGCCAAAACTCGTAGTATCAAAGTCTAGATCGAAAAAAAGACCCCAAAGATTAATCACTACTTCACAAGATAAAAATGGCCTGTCAGTATTTAGACAAAGCTTCTAGTTGACATAAAAAGATCAAAAATTCTATCAAGTGTAAGTATGAAGTGGTTTTCGAAACTTATTTGGAACTTTGATAAATCAGACTAAGTCACAAGACAAAAAAATAACAAACACTGCCTAAGCTCAAGAGTCCATGAAAACTTAAAAAAGCTCATCGTCAAACCGATCAAAATCATTTTTCAATCTGGAAGGATTTTATTTGTTAATTGGTCCTAAATTGAGTAAATGTCAGCTCTCATTAGTCAAAATTCAATATGAAAACTGAATTCTCTACAATTGACATAAAGAAGTGCAAAAACGACTAAAAATTTTGAATTCTTGTTTTTCAAAAAGTTGGCAATTTGAACTATGTTGAATTATCAAACAAGTTCTATTTACTGATATAGAATTGTAATGAAAAGCTCCTCAAAATAAACTATAGTGGAAATTGAGGATGTTTTTTTTAAAAGACAAATCAGAGAATACGGACGAATCCATTTATCTGTTTAAATCATTTAGAACAATGTTTGCTCATTGTTCTATATGCATTGCTCAGTAATTGATGGATGCAAGTAATACGTCTACAATAAAATAAAAACTAAAAAACATTGGAAACAAAATTCTTGGTGATCAACATGACAAAGAAACAAAAGTGAAAATTATTACATTTATGTAAGGAAATGGATTACCCTTGTTTTTAGGATATCTCCTTTCTTTTGAATGTGTCCCTCAGGTTTTTTGACATTTCTCGTTAAAATTTTTTACTAATACGGATGTTGATCAGCATGTTTTATCCTCAAAAATATTAAAAGGGGTCTTACATAATTAGAAAATATGACGTTGAAACTTAAGATCGGCTAACTGATTGCTCATCTCAATTTTTTCGTCCCCAATTTTTCTGACCATAGTCCTTTTAAATAATTTAAATAACTGTTTGGGTTGTTGGGAAAAACAATACACATGCCAAAGGATGTGTCAAAAAATATCTAAAACGTTTTCAAATAAACCCAATTTTCTAGTTCTGAAAACGGTTGAACTCATTGAAAACTGACATTAGGTTCCCCCTTAAAAAATGGTTGAAACTTGTTATTGAATGGTTCAAACTTGAAATTTGTTATTGTCACCTGTACACAAGGCTCTAAAGCGCGCTGTACTGCTTATGTTTTTACACCCAGTCATTATCCACAACTAATTATGAATTTGATGTTCGTGCTTCAAATTTATGAATTAACATCTGGTATAATTAGACATCTGCTGTACCTCTAAGACAGATTTTTATCATATTTTAATGAGAGCATCTTTCTTACAACTGTCACCAAAAGTTTTCAATAAAAAACTGGAAAATTATAGAACATATAGGATCCACCAAAATTGGGGCCGTTAGTCCTCTCTTAACATTTTGGATCTACTATGCCCCCCCCCATATACACAGTATTTTTTCATGACCATCCTCACTTAAAAAATTTAGTTGATATTTATCACGTGACCATGTAAAAATGAACACATGCGCTTGGGGCATACAAGATATATGCCCACTAGGCTGGGGGCTCTAAACAGAATAGATCCGACTCATTTATTTCTTTGAGCTTCTATCGTGCTAATCAAATTCTCAAAGTAAAAATGTTCTTTGTGGGTGAATATTTGTTCCTGGTATTTCACCTTTTCCACCAATATTGACTTTGCAAATTTAGACGTCTAGACTCATTCAATAGCCATTCATCTGCAGAGAAATTTACATTTTTGATCAATTAAGGAATCTTTTCAAGTGACATTGTAAATGCATTCACGTACTATTTCACATCAATTTTCTCTACTTTTACCAATTTAATAAGGATTGCAAATTTACATCACATTTTCAAAAACAATTTGTGACATAAAAATACTTCATTATTGTGTTGAAAATTGTACTTTTTCTGAAAATTGTTAAAAATTTTCCCGTTCATTAAGAATGAAAGCAATTAATCGATTGTTAGTTAAACCGATCGATCGAACATCTTAGTTAGTTGATGAAGCAGTTAGTTGAAAGAACAGAAATAATGTCTCCATTCGTCTATTTGTGCAGGCACCGATACTCGTTGTGTTGTTAATCAATTATATCAATCAACATTTGTGTAATCAATCATTCCTCCCTCTGTTATTTCACCCCCTCCCCTCCCCCTCCTTCAAACAGTCTCCTTCCTTTCCCATATCTCTCCCAATGTTTTCCATGCTTCACTTGTCAACAAAACATCAGTTCCATCCGCTTAATTGGCATCGCTTACACTCATACCACAGCAAACTCACCCCAGTATACAAAAACATACTCTTTCACGTGATAAAATGAAGTGATATATGCGTGGGAAACTGGATAGGACATGAAATGGCTAGCTCCCGGTGCTGAAATATAAACCGCTTCCTCCTCCCCCCCCCCTTCCAGCATCCAGGAAAAGGCAAAAGCTAAAATGGCAAATGAACAGAAAGAGAAATCAAAAGCCACGTATATTGCACCATGACATGTTATCAATCAAATCTGCAATTTTCTCAAGTTTTAGAAGTGGTTTCAGAGAGAAACAAATAAAAGATATTTTATCTGCATGATTTTTGGGGATATGGTTCGTTCGCAAGGAAAACCAGTTTTACAAATATGAGCATCACTAACAGATACAATAACCAAAGTTCAAATATAAAAAAGACATTGATTTTTTTCCAATTTTTTTAGGCCAGGCACAGTCAAAATGCCGACGTGTTTGTCTGTCTTGATAATTTCTTGAGCCAGTTTCTTTTCTCATGAGCGCCCTACACAACATTCTTTTAATCATATGTATCTTTTGTTGGAGCGTATATTTGCGTTTGATATTTTGATCTTTTGGCATAAAACGCAGTTTAACTGAAATTGAGCAAAAATTAATTTGATGAAAATATGCTGAAATTTGGAAAACGTTTGTGATCTAAACATTACTTAGAGCTCTGAAAGTTCCAAAAATATGAAAGTTTAATCAACTGAACAGAAAAAAAACTGAAACAAGATTCCTCAGATTTTTGTCAGCATGGAATCCTGAAATTTTTCTGCTCACAATCTGAAGAAGCTATTGTGCAATCACCCAGTGGTAGTTAGTCTCTCGCAAAGAAACGGAGCTTAACTAGTGAGTGTTTTTCATTGCTATTTTTCTAGATAAAGTGGAAACCCCAAAATACAGCTAAAACTGAAAAAAATAGAGTACTTGAATAACCACAGTTTTCAGAGTTAATATATGATTTATCAACATTAAGCTGCCACAAAATCATGCTGACTCAGAAAAGAATCAATTGCAAAACTAGAACCTTTAGAATATAACAATATAAAAATATATGTTTTGATAGGGTAAAACAACATATTTTGTCATACTCAGAAATGAAGCAAACAAAATTACGAAAAAAATTTGGAAAACCCAAAAGAGCTGTTTTTTTTTGAAAAAAAAATGTCAAATAATTGGAGGAAGACACGCCTCTTTTAAAACTACTAAAATGCAAAACAAAATGCCCTGCAGCAAATAATTTCTCATCAATATAATATCAATAACAATAATAATAAATTTCACTAAACTTGGTTTCACCAAGCTTAGTAATTCCCTAACTGGACTTGAATTTGATTTCTGTCAAACTTTGTCGATCTGTATGGGTACGATTTGTACTTAAAATTCTTCTTAGCTAAATCAAATAGATGTTCTCTGACTTGGGAGGACTTTAATATGGTTCATAATTAGTAAAATCACGGGCCGATCAGTCTAGTAAAAGTTACTCTCTTGTGAACAATTTAGAAGAAGCAGCTGAAGGTCTTAGAAAAATTAAAGCAATCCGTAATCTGCTATGTACTATTTATTCGTAGTATTGACAAGAAACGTGTTTATTGTGACATTAACGAAAAGAGCATGAAAAGATTTTCTGGACGTGTCAACAGAGCCAAACATTTTTCTCTAAACCATTGACAGAGAATTGTTAGTGTCTACAAAGTTTTCAGGCAGTCAGAAACTTTTCCAGTCCTAGTCTGAAAAACTGAAATTTCAGTCGACTTATCTCAACTTCTCAGTTAAACTATTAGACTACGTTTTCTGATTATTTTGAAACATTTAATGAATTTAAAATGAAGATCAAAAGTCGTTATTCTTTTAAGGGAAATTTTTAAAATTAAATTGAGCGATCAGTTCAAGCCAACTGCTGAAATAACTGAGAGGCAAAAAATTGGTGTCTGGAAAATTTTGACTGCTAGTAGTGTGGTTCAGATGTCTTCACATTGTGAGACGTTGGTGTAAATTTCTCCAAGAGCTGACAAATCACAACCTCGCTACAATTTGCTGAATACATAAATAATTAACAATGTCTGCATACTCCATGTATTACTCTAGAGTGTTGTACTGAACATCAAAAAGAGTAACATTTTCGGTATACGATCTGTCATTTGGCTAAAACATTTCGAAGAAGTGTGGTTCATCTTCGTATTTTTGATTTTTGGAGTTGTTTTTCTCTAACATTCTCTCATCTTTTCTGGACCAAACAAGCTTTTTCAAGAATCAAAATACAACTACCAAAACTGCAACTCAAAAATAAAGTTTGACTTATTGAAAATTTTGAGTTTGTTCTTTTTTTCGAGACTATACATTCTTGTCCTGAGACTATTTTTCGAGACTATTACCTTCTTACTCTCTCATTAATATTGGCACCGGTTTCAAAAAAAGTATGTCAGGACTACTTATAGCGAATTTTGAAAAAAAAAATTGCAAAAAATGTGGCTCAAATTGAGATTTTGACCTGCTACCATATTTTTAAATAGTCGCCTTTACATTTGAACACTTGCTCCATTTTGTTGAACCTTTTAGAATGGGGTGGCGTCTATTAATAATTGGATTGGATCTGATTGCTTCAAAAGAAGGTGTTCGCTGCACAATTCAGCATTCATGATTGATATGAGATTAGAAATAGATTTTAATTCATCTTTTCACTCTCTTCTTTTCTTCAGTTCTGTTGCCTCCTTGTTTATTCTGTCTTGTTTGTTTATTTGTTTGTGAGTGAAATAGCAGCAGCAGCCGTGGTGGTGGTGGTGGTGTTGGTGGTGGTGTGTGATGCATCATGTTATTTATGTTTGCTTGTTTGTTATTCCACGGGGTGGTCGGGGGAAAGAATGTTTGATAATTTTGAACAACAAGTCCTCTCAAGTTTGCCTCCTTGTTTGATGGCTCGCTCTCACTCCCTTCTCTCTATCCATTTGTTTACCTGTCACTAGGGAAAAACTGCATTTAAAAAACAAGCTTCAGCTTAGATAAGCAACTCAGAGAAAACACACAAATAAAAATGCATAAACCAAGCTTTCCTAGCAGCTACTGCTAAAAACAACAACAACACCAACAACAATAACAACAAAAACAACAACCGCGGAGGGATTGATTTGGAAGAAAGATTGATGTTTACTGTATTTGTGTGCCTATATACGGACGTATGCATGTGTGTGCGTATGTGTATATGTGAGCGTGGGAATTAGTACAAGCATCAGCCTAGTTGAAGATTCTTTTATGTCCAGGAGCACTCTTCTTTCATTTTTAAGCCCAAACTTGGTAAATATTTAATCAGGTGAAGAGACGCAGTCTATCTACCTATCCGTCCATCGAGTTTTGTCCGCTTAGGTTGGTTTGCGTCCTCCCTTGTTGCTTCTTCTTGTTTTCATTCTTCAAAGTCCTCATTTATGCATGAGTTAGATTCCCCCTGAAACGCACCTATGGTCACATCTATTCAATCACAACCAACCTACGTCACCAGGTTAATAAAGTGAAAATAAACGTCAGTGATTGGGTCTGCTTACTCTGATCAGAATTCTAATTAAACCAGCATGACCTTTTCGCGTGGAGCAAACCCTGTGCAAATCCGATTGGAGATTAAAATGTGGTTTTTAAATAAGCAATCTATGCGTGCAAGGTCATTGGGTCATTGTAGATCTGAAAAGATAGATTTCAATCATAAAATCATTGCAAAATGGCCGCAGAACCAATCTAAAATTCATTAAATCAGTGACACAAAATCCCCTTTGTCATATAAAAAACTAAGAAAAAAGATGCCCCATTCAGAGGTTTCATTCTTTTGCAAACTGCTTTCGCTCAAGCTCTAAATTGACTGTTACGGCAAAAACCACAAAAAAAGTTCATATTTTTAAAAAATGGACGTATGAACATAACATTTTCTTCAATTAGCGTAATACTAGCTCGAAAATTTAATTTAAGTAAGAACCCGTACTTAACGCCAAGTCAATATCAGTACTGGGCAAGTCTAATTGCAAGTCTAGGTATCAGTACTGATTCAGAGCTATGATCATAACACATTTAAGACTTGTCAGACTTGGCCAAGACTTGGCAAGTCTTAATCCAAGTCTTGGCCAAGACTTGGCAAGTCTTAATCCAAGTCTTGGCCAAGACTTGCCAAGTCTTAATCCAAGTCTTGGCCAAGACTTGCCAAGTCTTAATCCAAGTCTTGGCCAAGACTTGGCAAGTCTTAATCCAAGTCTTGGCCAAGACTTGGCAAGTCTTAATCCAAGTCTTGGCCAAGACTTGGCAAGTCTTAATCCAAGTCTTGGCCAAGACTTGCCAAGTCTTAATCCAGTCTCAAATGGCCAAAAAAAAGGTCAAAAATAGCCGAAAAAAAGGTCAAAACTGATCGAAAAAACGTCAAAAATGGCCGAAAAAAAAGGTCAAAAATAGCCGAAAAAAAGGTCAAAACTGATCAAAAAAACGTCAAAAATGGCCGATAAAAAGGTCAAAAATAGCCGAAAAAAAGGTCAAAACTGATCGAAAAAACGTCAAAAATGGCCGAAAAAAAGGTCAAAAATAGCCGAAAAAAAGGTCAAAACTGATCGAAAAAACGTCAAAAATGGCCGAAAAAAAAGGTCAAAAATAGCCGAAAAAAAGGTCAAAACTGATCGAAAAAACGTCAAAAATGGCCGAAAAAAAGGTCAAAAATAGCCGAAAAAAGGTCAAAACTGATCGGAAAAACGTCAAAAATGGCCGGAAAAAAGGTCAAAAATAGCCGAAAAAAAGGTCAAAACTGATCGAAAAAACGTCAAAAATGGCCGAAAAAAAGGTCAAAAATAGCCGAAAAAAAGGTCAAAACTGATTGAAAAAACGTCAAAAATGGCCGAAAAAAAGGTCAAAAATAGCCGAAAAAAACGTCAAAAATAGCCGGCAGACCTTGCAAAAAAAATCAACAGGACCTCAAAAAAGCTACAAAATCTGTTTTCCTATACTCAGTTAAAAAAGAGTACTACAACACTGAATTGGCCGCAAGCGACCAAAAAGTATAAAAACACCGACAAAATTTAAAGACATAATTTTTTTAAATTAAAGACATAAAAAAAATAGAGGCATCGTATTCAAAATATAAAGGACAGAGCTGATTTTTTATTCGTTTTTGACCCAGAGAAAAATTAATCCTTTTTTAAAGGCAAGTAAAGTATTATTAGACGGTTTTTGGGTCAAAACGAAAAAAAACAGCTAAAGAAGAACACGAAAAAGAAAAATAGAGGCATCGTATTCAAAATATAAAGGCATCAGAACTGATTTTCTTTTCGTTTTTGACCCCAAACACAAAAATGCTTTTCTTTTAAGACAAAATTGGTTATGATTTAAACTGTTTGGGGTCAGAACGAAAAAAAAAACCAAACAAAACGAGAACACACTAAAGAAACATACGAACATCGTATTTAAAAATAAAGACAATAGAGTTGATTTTATTTCGTTTTTGAACCCAAAAATGAAAATCCTAGTTTTTCAAGACCAAATTGACTATGATTTATTGTTTTTGGGGTCAGAACGAAGAAAAACAGAAGAAAACGAGAACACAGTAAAGAAACATATGAACATCGCGTTTAAAAATAATGTCATCAGAGTTAATTTTTTTTCGTTTTTGACCCCAAACACAAAAATGCTTGTCTTTTAAGACCTAATTGACTATGGTTTAAGGTTTTTGGGGTCAGAACGAAAAAAAAAACCGAAGAAAACGAGAACACACTAAAGAAACATACGAACATCGTATTTAAAAATAAAGTCAAAAGCGGTGATTTTTTTTCGTTTCTGACCCCAAACACAAAAAAAGCTAGTCTCTTAAGACCAAATTGAATATGATTTAAAATTTTGGGTTCAGAACATAAAAACATCAAAGAAAACAAGAACACACTATAGAAACATATGAACATCGTATTTAAAAATAAAGACAATAGAGTTGATTTTATTTCGTTTTTGAACCCAAAAATGAAAATCCTAGTTTTTCAAGACCAAATTGACTATGATTTATTGTTTTTGGGGTCAGAACGAAGAAAAACAGAAGAAAACGAGAACACAGTAAAGAAACATATGAACATCGCGTTTAAAAATAAAGTCAACAGAGTTAATTTTTTTTTCGTTTTTGACCCCAAACACAAAAATGCTTGTCTTTTAAGACCTAATTGACAATGGTTTAAGGTTTTTGGGGTCAGAACGAAAAAAAACCGAAGAAAACGAGAACACATTAAAGAAACATACGAACATTGTATTATTATAATCGCTATATCTTCTTTCGCAAACAATTTGATCGCAATATCTTTTTCCACAATATGTTCTTTCGGAAAAGTTTTGACCGCAATATCTGCTTTCACATAAGTCGTTTGCAATACTTCAATCGCTATATCTTCTCTCGCAAAAAGTGTTCGCAATATTTTAATCGCTATATCTTCTTTCGCAAACAATTTGATCGCAATATGTTCTTTCGCAAAAATTTCAATCGCAATATCTTCCTTCGCAAAATTTATTTGCAATAATTTCGATCACAATATCGTCTTTCACAAGAATTCTGACCGTAATATCTGTTGCAAATAATAATGGTAAGAGTAAGAAAACGAATAGGAATAAGAACAAAAACAAGAAGCAGAATAACACAGAAAACAAGAATTAGAAGAAGAATAAGAACAAGAACAAGGAGAACAAGAATAAGAGTAACAGAAAAAATAAGAATATTAACAAAAACAATAAAAATAAGAACAATGATAAGAAGAACAACAGCAACAATAATAGTAATAGTAATTTCCAAAAATAATAATAATAATAATCGTAAAAATAATAATATATTAATAAAAACAAATCAAACAAAATTTGCGAAAGATATTGCGATGGAAGTTTTTGCAAATGAAGATATTCTAATCAAAATAGAGCAAAGATTTTGCACAAGATGCTGCAATAAAACATTTTGCGAAAAATGTTATTGCTAACGAATTTACGAAAGAAGGTAATGGGATCAAAATATTGCAAAAGATATTGCAAAACAAGATACTGCTTATCGAAAATTTCGACCGCAATATCTTCTTCAACAAAAAAATTTGGTCTCAATAACTTCTTTCGCAAAACTCGGTTGCAATATTTTGATCGCAATTTCTTCCGCAATACTTTTGTGCGCACTATCTTTCGCAAAACTTTTCATCGCAATATCTTTTGCAATATTTCGATCGCAAAATCTTTCGCAAAAATACCGATCGCAATATCTTCTTTCACAAAAATCTTGATCGCAATATCTTTAGCAAATGATAGTAATAAGAAAAAGAATACGAATGCTGAGAAGAATAAAAATAGGAACAAAAACATGAAGAATAAAAAATTAAGAATAAGACGAAGAATAAGACCAAGAATAAGAGAAAGAATAAGACAAACAACAAAAAAATTATAATATAAGTGATCTAATAATGAGAATAATAAGAATAAGAATAATAAAATTAAAAACAATAATAAAAAAATAATAAAAATAATAACAATGATAAGAATAAAGAAAATAATAATAGTAATAATAATGATAATAGTAATACATAATAATAATAATAATAATAATAATTATAATAATAATAATAATGATAATAAAAATAATAATAATAATGCTGAGAAGAATAAAATTAGGAACAAAAACAAGAAGAATAAAAAATTAAGAATAGAAGAACAAGAACAAATAAAGAGAAAGAATAGGACGAACAACAAAAAAATTATAATAAAAGTGAAATAATAATGGGAATAATAAGAAGAATAAGAATAATAAGAATAATAACAATAATAATAGTAATAATAATAATAATAATAATAATGATAAGAATAAAGAAAATAATAATAACAATAAAAATAAAAATAATAAAAAGATAATAATAATAATAATAATAATAAGAATAAAGAAAAAAATAATAAAAAAAATGATAATAGTAATAATAATATTAATAAGAAACAATAAAATAATAATAATAATAATAAAAATAATAATAATAATAATAATAATAATAATAATAATAATAATAATAATAATAATAATAATAATAAAAATAATAATAATAATCACCCTTTGTTTCATCTGTTCCAGCGGATCAAATGTTCCTCCATCTTCTTCCCCTAAAGAAAGAAAAACACAAGGCAGAAGATTGCAATCACAAAGAAATCTTTTAGAACAACTACAAAGGAAGAGTTCAGATAGCTCAGTTTTTCAGAAGCTCATATTTAAAGCTCAGTTTTTATAGTAATTCACCAAAAGAGTCAACTAGAAAGCTTAAACGGTGCTGCATCATGTGATTGGGTCCATTTTTGATGTGCCGAAGGTGAAACTTGTCTCTACCCTTCGCGTCAAAGTCGCTTTTCTTTATAAGTCTCGGGCTTTTGTATCTATTTTTAAGCTTTTCAGCTAAATAAAGATTAATTTTAGTCCTCAGATCCTGATCAAAATCCGCTCTGAGCAAAAAGCCACTAAATCTAACAATGCGCGGATGCAGCGCTTTAATGACATATTCAAAGTTTCTACAGATTTCGTCAACTTTCGATGAGTTTAGATCGTTGTCACCGCAAATGATGAAAACGTGAGTGTATTTCAGAAGATCACTGGTCAATGTTCTGAGATGAATGGATCTCGGGCCGCCCTGGCAATTATAAGACGGGCTGCAAAAAGCAAGAGAAAAGTCAGTAAATTTACATGACAAAGCCAACAACATAACACAATACTTACCGATAACGGCGAACTCGCTCATTTAGAGCAAGCAGCCCTTCAGCATCACGGAGATTAGAATCTCCGACGAATACGATTCTTGTCTAAGGAAAAAGAAACAATACTTAACATTAACCTCAAAGAAAATCATATAATAAGATATCGTATAAATTTAAACCTCAAGAATTAAAATATATCTCAAAGAAAATCAAATTGAATGTGAGGACCCACAACTTGCGTTGTGAGTCTAAACATTCGAAACCATAACTTGTGTAATAGCTTCAGGCAACAGGAGGAAATTAGTTTGATTTTAGGCATGTTTTGAAGATTATACCTGAATACTTAGCATTTAATTCAAAGAAACTCAAATTGAATGTGACGACCCATAACTTGCGTTATGAGCCTAAACACTAGAAACCATTACTTGTGCAATAGCTTCAGGCAACAGGAGGAAATTAATTTGATTTTAGGCATGTTTTGAAAATTATACCTCAATAATTAGCATTTAATTCAAAGAAACTCAAATTGAATGTGACGAGCCATAACTTGCGTTATGATCCTAAACACTAGAAACCATACCTTGTGTAATAGCTTCAGGCAACAGGAGGAAATTATATTGATTTTAGGCATCTTTTGAAAATTATACCTCAATACTTAGCATTTAATTCAAAGAAACTCAATTTGAATGTGACGACCCATAACTTGCGCTATGAGCCTAAACACTAGAAACCATTACTTGTGTAATAGCTTCAGGCAACACGAGGAAATTAATTTGATTTTAGGCATGTTTTGAAAATTATACCTCAATAATTAGCATTTAATTCAAAGAAACTCAAATTGAATGTGACGACCCATAACTTGCGTTATGAGCCTAAACACTAGAAACCATTACTTGTGTAATAGCTTCAGGCAACAGGAGGAAATTAATTTGATTTTAGGCATGTTTTGAAAATTATACCTCAATACTTAGCATTTATTTCAAAGAAACTCAAATTGAATGTGACGACCCATAACTTGCGTTATGAGCCTAAACACTAGAAACCATTACTTGTGTAATAGCTTCAGGCAACAGGAGGAAATTAATTTGATTTTAGGCATGTTTTGAAAATTATACCTCAATAATTAGCATTTAATTCAAAGAAACTCAAATTGAATGTGACGACCCACAACTTGCGTTATGAGTCTAAACATTCGAAACCATTACTTGTGTAATAGCTTCAGGCAACTAGAAGAAAGTAATTTGATTTTAGGCATGTTTTGAAAATTATATCTCAAGAATTAACATTTATCTCTAAGATACTCAAATTGAATGTGACGAACCATAACTTGCGTTATGAATCTAAACATTCGAAACCATTACTTGTGTAATAGCTTCAGGCAACAAGAAAGGAAGTTATTGGATTTTTGGCAAATAGTTTAAAATTTATACTTCAAGATTTAAAATATATCCCAAAGAGATTCAAACCGGACTGTGACGACCCATAACTTGCGTTATGAGCCTAAACACTAGAAACCATTACTTGTGTAATAGCTTTAGGCAACAGGAGGAAAGTAATTTGATTTTAAGCATATGATTTGAAATTTATACAAGATTGAAAATATATATTTCAAAGAAATTCAAATTCAATGTGACGACCCACAACTTGCGTTATGAGTCTAAACATTCGAAACCATTACTTGTGTAATAGCTTCAGGCAACTAGAAGAAAGTTATTAGATTTAATGCAAGTAGTTTAAAATTTATACTTCAAGATTTAACATATATCCCAAAGAGATTCAAACCGGAATGTGACGACCCATAACTTGCGTTATGAGTCTAAATACTAGAGACAATTACTTGTGTAATAGCTTCAGGCAACAGGAGGAAAGTAATTTGATTTCAAGCATATGATTTGAAATTTATACAAGAATGAAAATATATATTTCAAAGAAATTCAAATTGAATGTGACGACCCACAACTTGCGTTATGAGTCTAAACATTAGAAACCATTACTTGTGTAATAGCTTCAGGCAACAAGAAAGAAAGTTACTAGATTTTTGGCAAATAGTTTAAAATTTATACTTCAAGAATTAACATATATCCCAAAGAGATTCAAACCGGAATGTGACGACCCATAACTTGCGTTATGAGCTAAACACTAGAAACCATTACTTGTGTAATAGCTTGAGGCAACAGGAGGAAAGTAATTTGATTTTAAGCATATGATTTGAAATTTATACAAGAATGAAAATATATATCTCAAAAAATTTCAAATTGAATGCGACGACCCACAACTTCGTTATGAGTCTAAACATTCGAAACCATTACTTGTGTAATAGCTTCAGGCAACTAGCAGAAAGTTATTAGATTTAAGGCAAGTAGTTTAAAATTTATACTTCAAGATTTAACACATATCCCAAAGGGATTCAAACCGGAATATGACGAACCATAACTTGCGTTATGAGCCTAAACACTAAAAACCATTACTTGTGTAATAGCTTCAGGCAACAGGAGGAAAGTAATTTGATTTTAAGCATATGTTTTGAAATTTATACCACAAGAATGAAAATACATATCTCAAAGAAATTCAAATTGAATGTGACGACCCACAACTTGCGTTATGAGTCTAAACATTCGAAACCATTACTTGTGTAATAGCTTCAGGCAACTAGAAGAACGTTATTAGATTTAAGGCAAGTAGTTTAAAATTTATACTTCAAGATCTAACATATATCCCAAAGAGATTCAAACCGGAATGTGACGACCCATAACTTGCGTTATGAGCCTAAACACTGGAAACAATTACCTGTGTAATAGCTTCAGGCAACAGGAGGAAAGTAATTTGATTTTAAGCATATGTTTTGAAATGTATACCACAAGAATGAAAATACATATCTCAAAGAAATTCAAATTGAATGTGACGACCCAAAACTTGCGTTATGAGTCTAAACATTCGAAACCATTACTTGTGTAATAGCTTCAGGCAACTAGAAGAACGTTATTAGATTTAAGGCAAGTAGTTTAAAATTTATACTTCAAGATCTAACATATATCCCAAAGAGATTCAAACCGGAATGTGACGACCCATAACTTGCGTTATGAGCCTAAACACTGGAAACAATTACCTGTGTAATAGCTTCAGGCAACAGGAGGAAAGTAATTTGATTTTAAGCATATGTTTTGAAATCTATACCTCAAGAATGAAAGTATATATCTCAAAGGAATTCAAACCGGAATGTGACAAACCATAACTTGCGTTATGAGCCTAAACACTAGAAATAATTACTTGTGCAATAGCTTCAGGCAACAGGAGGAAATTGGTTTGATTTTAAGCATATGTTTTGAAATTTTTACCACAAGAATGAAAATATATATTTCAAAGAAATTCAAATTGAATGTGACAACCCACAACTTGCGTTATGAGTCTAAACATTCGAAACCATTACTTGTGTAATAGCTTCAGGCAACTAGAAGAAAGTTATTAGATTTAAGGCAAGTAGTTTAAAATTTATACTTCAAGATTTAACACATATCCCAAAGGGATTCAAACCGGAAAATGACGAACCATAACTCGCGTTATGAGCCTAAACACTAAAAACCATTACTTGTGTAATAGCTTCAGGCAACAGGAGGAAAGTAATTTGATTTTAAGCATATGTTTTGAAATTTATACCTCAAGAATTAACATATATCTCAAAGAAATTCAAATTGAATGTGACGACCCACAACTTGCGTTATGAGTCTAAACATTCGAAACCATTACTTGTGTAATAGCTTCAGGCAACTAGAAGAAAGTTATTAGATTTAAGGCAAGTAGTTTAAAATTTATACTTCAAGATTTAACACATGTCCTAAAGGGATTCAAACCGGAATATGACGACCCATAACTTGCGTTATGAGCCTAAACACTAGAAACCATTACTTGTGTAAAAGCTTCAGGCAACAGGAGGAAAGTAATTTGATTTCAAGCATATGTTTTGAAATCTATACCTCAAGAATGAAAGTATATATCTCAAAGGAATTCAAACCGGAATGTGACAAACCATAACTTGCGTTATGAGCCTAAACACTAGAAATAATTACTTGTGCAATAGCTTCAGGCAACAGGAGGAAATTGGTTTGATTTTAAGCATATGTTTTGAAATTTTTACCACAAGAATGAAAATATAAATTTCAAAGAAATTCAAATTGAATGTGACAACCCACAACTTGCGTTATGAGTCTAAACATTCGAAACCATTACTTGTGTAATAGCTTCAGGCAACTAGAAGAAAGTTTTTAGATTTAATGCAAGTAGTTTAAAATTTATACTTCAAGATTTAACATTTATTCCAAAGAGATTCAAACCGGAATGTGACGACCCATAACTTGCGTTATGAACCTAAACACTAGTAACCATTACTTGTCTAATAGCTTCAGGCAACAGGAGGAAAGTAATTTGATTTCAAGCATATGTTTTGAAATTTATACCACAAGAATAAAAATATATATCTCAAAGGAATTCAAACCGGCATGTGACAACCCATAACTTGTGTTATGAGCCTAAACACTAGAAACCATTACTTGTGTAACAGCTTCAGGCAACAGGAGGAAAGTAATTTGATTTCGAGCATATGTTTTGAAATTTATACAAGAATGAAAATATATATTTCAAAAAAATTCAAATTGAATGTGACGACCCACAACTTGCGTTATGAGTCTAAACATTCGAAACCATTACTTGTGTAATAGTTTCAGGCAACTAGAAGAAAGTTATTAGATTTTGGGCAAATAGTTTAAAATTTATACTTCAAGATTTAACACATATCCCAAAGGGATTCAAACCGGAAAATGACGAACCATAACTTGCGTTATGAGCCTAAACACTAAAAACCATTACTTGTGTAATAGCTTCAGGCAACAGGAGGAAAGTAATTTGATTTTAAGCAAATGTTTTGAAATTTATACCTCAAGAATTAACATATATCTCAAAGAATTTCAAATTGAATGTGACGACCCACAACTTGCGTTATGAGTCTAAACATTCGAAACCATTACTTGTGTAATAGCTTCAGGCAACTAGAAGAAAGTTATTAGATTTAAGGCAAGTAGTTTCAAATTTATACTTCAAGATTTAACACATATCCCAAAGGGATTCAAACCGGAATATGACGACCCATAACTTGCGTTATGAGCCTAATCACTAGAAACCATTACTTGTGTAAAAGCTTCAGGCAACAGGAGGAAAGTAATTTGATTTCAAGCATATGTTTTGAAATCTATACCACAAGAAAGAAAGTATATATCTCAAAGGAATTCAAACCGGAATGTGACAACCCATAACTTGCGTTATGACCCTAAACACTAGAAACCATTACTTGTGCAATAGCTTCAGGCAACAGGAGGAAATTAGTTTGATTTTAAGCATATGTTTTGAAATTTATATCACAAGAATGAAAATACATATCTCAAAGAAATTCAAATTGAATGTGATGACCCACAACTTGCGTTATGAGTCTAAACATTCGAAACCATTACTTGTGTAATAGCTTCAGGCAACTAGAAGAAAGTTATTAGATTTAAGGCAAGTAGTTTAAAATTTATACTTCAAGATTTAACACATATCCCAAAGGGATTCAAACCGGAATATGACGACCCATAACTTGCGTTATGAGCCTAAACACTAGAAACCATTACTTGTGTAAAAAATTCAGGCAACAGGAGGAAATTAGTTTGATTTTAAGCATATGTTTTGAAATTTATACCACAAAAATGAAAATACATATCTCAAAGAAATTCAAATTGAATATGACGACCCATAACTTGCGTAATGAGCCTAAACACTAGAAACCATTACTTGTGCAATAGCTTCAGGCAACAGGAAGAAATTAGTTTGATTTTAAGCATATGTTTTTAAATTTATACCACAACAATGAAAATACATATCTCAAAGAAATTCAAATTGAATGTGAAGACCCACAACTTGCGTTATGAGCCTAAACACTAGAAACCATTACTTGTGCAATAGCTTCAGGCAACAGGAGGAAATTAGTTGGATTTTACGCATATGTTTTGAAATTTATACCACAAGAATGAAAATACATATCTCAAATAAATTCAAATTGAATGTGACGACCCATAACTTGCGTTATGAGCCTAAACACTAGAAACCATTACTTGTGCAAAAGCTTCAGGCAACAGGAGGAAAGTAATTTGATTTCAAGCATATTTTTTGAAATCTATACCACAAGAATGAAAGTATATATCTCAAAGGAATTCAAACCGGCATGTGACAACCCATAACTTGTGTTATGAGCCTAAACACTAGAAACCATTACTTGTGTAACAGCTTCAGGCAACAGGAGGAAAGTAATTTGATTTTGAGCATATGTTTTGAAATTTATACAAGAATGAAAATATATATTTCAAAGAAATTCAAATTGAATGTGACGACCCACAACTTGCGTTATGAGTCTAAACATTCGAAACCATTACTTGTGTAATAGCTTCAGGCAACTAGAAGAAAGTTATTAGATTTAAGGCAAGTAGTTTAAAGTTTATACTTCAAGATTTAACATATATCCCAAAGAGATTCAAACCGGAATGTGACGACCCATAACTTGCGTTATGAACCTAAACACTAGAAACCATTACTTGTGTAATAGCTTCAGGCAACAGGAGGAAAGTAATTTGATTTCAAGCACATGTTTTGAAATTTATACCACAAGAATAAAAATATATATCTCAAAGGAATTCAAACCGGCATGTGACAACCCATAACTTGTGTTATGAGCCTAAACACTAGAAACCATTACTTGTGTAACAGCTTCAGGCAACAGGAGGAAAGTAATTTGATTTTAAGCATATGATTTGAAATTTATACAAGAATGAAAATATATATTTCAAAGAAATTCAAATTGAATGTGACGACCCACAACTTGCGTTATGAGTCTAAACATTCGAAACCATTACTTGTGTAATAGCTTCAGGCAACTAGAAGAAAGTTATTAGATTTAATGCAAGTAGTTTAAAATTTATACTTCAAGATTTAACATATATCCCAAAGAGATTCAAACCGGAATGTGACAACCCATAACTTGTGTTATGAGCCTAAACACTTGAAACCATTACTTGTGTAATAGCTTCATTAACAGGAGGAAAATAATTTGATTTTAAGCATATGATTGGAAATTTATACAAGAATGAAAATACATATTTCAAAGAAATTCAAATTGAATTTGACGACCCAGAACTTGCGTTATGAGTCTAAACATTCGAAACCATTACTAGTGTAATAGCTTCAGGCAACTAGAAGAAAGTTATCAGATTTCGGGCAAATAGTTTAAAATTTATACTTCAAGATCTAACATATATCCCAAAGAGATTCAAACCGGAATGTCACGACCCATAACTTGCGTTATGAGCCTAAACACTAGAAACCATTACTTGTGTAATAGCTTCAGGCAACAGGAGGAAAGTAATTTGATTTCAAGCATATGTTTTGAAATTTGTACCAGAATAAAAATATATATCTCAAAGGAATTCAAACCCGCATGTGACAACCCATAACTTGCGTTATGAGCCTAAACACTAGAAACCATTACTTGTGTAATAGCTTCAAGCAACAGGAGGAAAGTAATTTGATTTAGAGCATATGTTTTGAAATCTATACCACAAGAATGAAAGTATATATCTCAAAGGAATTCAAACCGGAATGTGGCAACTTGCGTTATGAGCCTAAGCACTAGAAACCATTACTTGTGCAATAGCCTCAGGCAACAGGAGGAAATTAGTTTGATTTTAAGCATATGTTTTGAAATTTATACCACAAGAATGAAAATACATATCTCAAAGAAATTCAAATTGAATGTGACGACCCACAACTTGCGTTATGAGTCTAAACATTCGAAACCATTACTTGTGTAATAGCTTCAGGCAACTAGAAGAAAGTTATTAGATTTAATGCAAGTAGTTTAAAATTTATACTTCAAGATTTAACATATATCCCAAAGAGATTCAAACCGGAATGTGACGACCCATAACTTGCGTTATGAGCCTAAACACTAGAAACCATTACTTGTGTAATAGCTTCAGGCAACAGGAGGAAAGTAATTTGATTTCGAGCATATGTTTTGAAATTTATACCACAAGAATGAAAATATAGATCTCAAAGAAATTCTAATTGAATGTGACGACCCACAACTTGCGTTATGAATCTAAACATACGAAACCATTACTTGTGTAATAGCTTCAAGCAACAAAAAACAAGCCAATTAAAATTTTGGGCAACTTTTTTTTACTTTTGTAACTCGTTAATTATAACTCAAGAACTTTGAAAAACTTTTGAGGACAGAATCTAACATTTACAATTTAATTAACATTCCGAAAACAGACTAAGAATGATCAAATGCATTGCAAAGTTTCATCGCAAAACACTCTCCAGCTATTGAAACACAGAACACTTTGGATAAAGAGTCTACATTAATCAGATCTTCACGCTCAGTTTTTCTGATTAAATAAAAGAAACATGTCACAGGGCCCACTTCTTGCACAACATCCAATTCAGCAACACTGGCAAAAATCGTTCTATCAGAAGCCGCATTTGGAAGTATTATAAAATAAAGAATTTGTCCAAAATACTCGACATTTTTCCTTTTATAACGAACAAAGCTGTTGCATTTGCCAGAAAAAGGTGCACGAGAATAAGCAGGGGAGTCGAAATAAATTTTATTCACCAATAGACGATTCACAATTGTTGCCTCTGGATATAGAAAACGACCCATTTTCAAACTTTCCGTTTCCAGCATGAACGCTGAAAAGTCTGATTTATTAAAATTTTCTTGGCCAAGCAGTTGTCTAACAAATCCGCCGAAAACACTCTCCTCAGACTTATTATGAAGACCAAGCAAACGCTGTCTTTGTAAGAAACGTCGACAAACAACTTCGCATTCGTGATGCAATCCTGTGAATACTTCGCCTAAAATCCTATTCGCAGATTCAAAACTCATCGCCGAGAAGGAAAAAAGCGGCCCAAATCTGCGAACTTGCGTAGGTAGATGGCGAAGAGAGTGGACATTGATGGTTTCTACTCGTTCATTTCCATCAAAAATATCAACCACGCTAGAGCAAAACTGATTCAATAGACCTTCAGCAACTACAACATCTTCTTCTTTACTGGATTCAAGCAACAACCGAACGCCAAACACAAAACTTAATAAATTGTCATACAAAAATTTGGGAATTTGTTTCCAAAAAACTACAGGACTCAGATAAAACATCCAGTTGAAAAATTCATTGGCTTTAAATTGGTTTATTTCATCAAGCGATCAGATTTTGCGAGAATAGGTAATGAGTTCTCGTGAGCAAGTTAGAGAAGGAACCAAATCGTTAATTTCTCTTCGGTAAGTTGGGGCCATCTTTTTCAGCAAATGCTTTAACAATTCTGGAAACACTCCCAGCAAAATGCAATGCATATAATCTATGGGCGCTGTTAGCGGAAGACCAGAAACGATATCGCTAAAAGCGCTCTGGCCTTTTACACCAAAACAGGATGCAGATGAGGTTGCTGACCTGAGCTCTGCAGCTTCTACGTACCGGCTAGGCAAAGTTGTCTCTCGAATTGATCCCGACTGATTATAGGGATAATACGCATGTGCTCTTCCTATAGTTATTCCTTCAGCGGTACAAAAATGGCATCCAAAGTACCCATTGAACTGCACCATGTTTAAAACATGGGGTTTGGCAACCAAATCGGTCACCAGAAGTCTAACTTTGAAAGATGTTGTTATCTTCGGAAAATCCGGGGTAGAAATTTCGATCGGGGAAAAAAGTTCAGCTCTTAATCGAGGAACGATCTCATTCCAGTTTGGAGCACCAGAACCAACAAAGAGACAGGACAAAACAATGTTTTTGCGAGACATGCGCAAAATTGGTGGCATATCAGAGCATTGAAGCCAAACAGGCCACATCTCTTTTTTGTACGTGGACTTCTTAATATTAACATCGTCTGTTGACATCAGAAGATTCAGTTCTAGTTTGCTCTTTTGAATGCAAGCGGTAGGTGCTATACTCGGATTTAGATCTTGTTTCACGTTTTCTCTCCTGAACTGCGAATAATAAAAAATTTGTCGTAAATTTCGTTGAACAATTTTTTTTAACTGGTTGCGAAAGTTGAGGATAATTACGTTGCCGTTCAAACTATTCAGACTTGCCCTTGTCTGATTCGATAGATCTCGCTTCATTTGTCGCACCAGCGAATGGCCAGAAGGCAAACAATTATCCGTTGGAAGAAGAGCTTGCGTAACAGAGTACAAAGCTATCGAGGCTTCGTCCGATAGAGAGAAACGGGAACTGAACAAGTCCAGGAGAGCAGTAGCCTGCTGCACGGTAACAGTACTGATAGGAAAGAGCGGAGTTCCTCCTGCAGACTCAGTTGCGTCTATCGGTTGGGGACTTTCGGGTTTTTCTTGTATTGTCGATAGCGAACAATCAAAGGATCGATAACAAAGAGGAGAAGAAGCTCTGGGAAATTTATTGACAATCGATCCAACTTCAGAGACCACTTCTAGATCAGCTGACAGACTTTCATCCGGGCTATCATCCACATGCGGCTCCAAGTTACCAGATGATTCAAGAACCTCTAGAGGAGAGCTTCTGTGAGTTATTACATATCGACTTTGAGAAACTGCAGCAGACGAGTCACGCGAAAGATCACTAGGAGGCACCTCGGTTATTCGGTTGTACATTTCCACTAGCTCCCTCTGACTCAACCTTTTTTTCTTAGGTTTGACAGGAGCTATAGATAGCAATTTATTCTCTTCGGCCACAGACTCCTGTACAAAATCTCTGACAAATTCACTAAGAAAACCTGCTAAAACCATCAACACCTTCTCTTCTAATTCTTCACAAGTCTGACATTTGCAGGAATTTTGTTCGAAGAAATCGGGCCCATATTTGACTAAAATCTCAGAATTACTTGATATTCGTTTCTTTGTTCTCAATTGCACAACACCCGAGACGCTAGAGTAGTCGTACTCGCAATTAGGGTTACAGTCTGAATTGACAAATCGAACTGGCCCCACCAGCAAGAGAGTTTCTCCAGTTCTTTCCGAGCACATGACGGACCAATCAGTAACTCCATTCCGAATTGGTCTCACAAAACCAACAGGACCCTTAATTACCGCTGATGGTTTCAAATCATCCGATCCAACGTATAGCAGACGATAGCCGTTGTGTTTATCGAGATCAATTTTAAAATTTGGCACTAAGTTTGCATAGGAGGAGCAAACCGTTTCGTACGTTTCGCTCCACAATTTTGTCGTCGCAACAAGGTGATCGAATCGCCTTTCTGACAGAGGTCTCACTATAAATTCAGCGCTCCGATAGCAGTTTTCAACTTTACGCTTCACGGCATAGAGATCACATGGGCTGAGCATGGCCCAGTCAACTTGTTTCGATAGCATTGAACTGAAACTACGTATCTTTTTTCAACAAAAGAAAAATGACTGAAGCAGCGTATAGGATAAAAACTAAGCATGAGAAAGAACATAATTTTTCAATTACTACTGATATTGAGCTGTGAGGCGGGGTAACGTTGTCGAGATCAAGCTACCGGATTCGGGAGGGCTGCACAGGAGGTACGTTTTTGAAAAACAAAAGTAAAACTTCATTAAAAAGAACCTAAGAGCCGTACTTTTAGAAAAAAAAATTTCTCCCTTTTCCAATATTAGTCTGCATGGTTTCATGATTTAACACCCCTCCACGCTGTTCAAAATTTAATCATCAATAACAATTTGGAAACAGTCAACACAAACGGTTCAGTGAAAATCTGCATAGAAAGGACCGACAGAAATAAAACTATTGCTACAAACTTCGAGAGATTAAAAACACCCAAGCAAACACTTCACTAATAGGAAACAAATGCTGATAGCTGTTGAAATAGTTAAAATTGAGCGTAGCAACGAGGAAAGGAACAAACAAAGTTATTAATTTTTAACTTTTGAACAACAAAATCTGTTTAGAAGATAAGCATAAATATACAGTCCAAAATTGATAATCAAGAATTGCAATCTGTTGATTCTCAGAAAAGTCTTGATAAATTAGTCCTCAACTATAGGAACGCATTAAATAGATAAACCAGCACATGGTAAATAGGAGTGCTTGAGAGAAAGAAGACATGTGAAGAGCTTAAGAAGGAAAGAAAGAATTGAGTTCAGAAAGCAAGCAGTCCTTGGTTTCACAAATTCTAATTCTCACTTTGCGGATCGATATTTTCTTGTAGAGGTTGTTCATTTCCCTCAACAGGTGGCTCAACATTGCCAAAACTTCTACGTTCGTTTGACTTTAGCTCATTGGCCCGGTTGTTGTAGCTGACTTTCGCGTGCTCTTACATAGCCAGCCAATTTTCGCTGTACTTGAGTCTGAAGAGTTCTATAACAGAAAACAAGAATGGTCCATTCACAGCATACTTTTGAGCCAGAAAACGAGGAGATAGCAAAATACAAATTAACACTGAGACCAGAGAACCGTCAAATCTTTGCAACTCAAAACTCAAAACGTCTCCAGAAAATTCTAACGCATCTTTACCCTTCATTTGATTTTTTCGAACTGGACTGTAGTCCCTTCGTGCAGGTGCACCACTTCTTGGATTAGCCTTAGGCGACAGCATTAAGTTCTTTTGTTCATCAAGCGTCCACAACTTATTCGCTGCCTGCCGCATTATTGAGGCCGCTGACTTGCCGGTGATGGTCGCTAGATCGAACTCTTTGTTCGGTCCTTTGGACACAAGCAGTGAGGGTTGTGATCCCTCTTCAAATTGCCTTGGCTGTGGCAGCAGGAGACCAAAACGGGCAATCTGCTGATTCTGAAGAAAACAATCGGACATCGTTTTTATGAACCACCGACAAGGAAAACCACTATTCAAGAAAACCGAATATTTAAAAGAAACAATTCAAAAATATTTCCAAGTGCAAGATCTCTACTAACTGACCATTATCTTAAGCTGATTTGAATGGTTCTACAGCTCATTGTAATTTCTATTAGCAAGTGAGCTGATTGATGCTTTCAGGTCCTTCACCGCATTGTTCAAGTCAGCGACGGTGTCCCGCAATTCCGACTGGACCGTGACACTATAATTCACTGCTTCCAGCAGCTTTCTGTAAAACTCATTTCCCTCTAGACCCTCTGTTGACACGTTGGTCTTACGAGACTTGCGGGGAATCCCTGGTGTTGATGTCTTAAGGGAACTGTAGCAGGGTTGGCTGTTGGTCTAATGAAGGGCTTTCCTTAATAGCAGCATAAATTAGAAAACAAAAATCTGAGGGCGAACACTTTTACCTGTCGAACAATAGAGACTGGCTCTACCTCCTCCTCTTCATCTATCATCAGATCATTGTCACCCAAAACTCTTTGGAGATCTTCATCGCCGAGATCAGGCATTGAGGTGTGAACAGCATTACTCAAATCAGGGTTCAAAATTGTTGTGTTGTTTGCTTCGCTCGACAAACACTGACTGAAGTTCAGTCTTTTAGAAACCAAGGAGTGCGCAGAGGAAGGGCCCGGTATCAATTGGTTGCGTGGGTCCAGTGCTGTAAGGTTAGGGTCAGTACTGAGCTGGAACGAAAGCTCATCACTTGCCTGACTATCATTTCTTTGGGATATTAGATATTTTTGCTCCTCGTCATCACAAAATCCCTTGTGGCCGACAGCGTTGACGAGAGCTGACCATTTATAGGAGCCTGTTTTGGGGTTCTTTTTGACGTTTCGGACATCTATTGTGTCTCCAGCCTTTAAAAAACGGAAACCTTCTATATATATAACATATATTAACAAATTACAGAAAACAAATCAAGGCATTATTTTCAAAAAAGTTCATATATGAAGTAACCTGCCTTGATTTTTACCCGCTGCTCGTTGTTCAGTCCCAATGCATTACTGAAGTTGCAATTTACAACTAAGGTTGACTGGTTCTCGAACTTTAAGAACCAGAAGCGATTTTTCATGAAGGCTAGGTTCCGGTCATCAACGGCTTTTGCAACTTCTTTATCTTTCTGGCTCAACCCTCTTGTGTCACGCAGATGGGGCCTTGATCCCTAGAAAACAGCTGGTAGATAGAATCCACAATCGTTTCAGCTTCGACACTTCGGTAAAAACTGATAAAAAACTTTCAAAATTTGTCCTAATCATAATTTTTCGAGTAACGCTGTCAGAAAACCTAAAAATTTTCCTCAAGTTATAGTATCAATCGCAGCGAGACCTCACTAATTAGAGCGTTCTCAAAAACATTGCAAACCGTATATGTAGCTGCCTATTTCGACAACTCAATCACAAAGGAGTGAGGAAGGTATAATGGTAAAAACCCGACAAAAAAAATACAGTTGCCGTATGGTCCATTGTTAATAATTCAGATTACCGGAAAATAGTCGCCATAGACACTTGTGGCCTTCCATTGAACAACTAAAACAAGAGATAGACAGATTGACCACCAGTCCTTCAATAGACCACAACAATTTTGAGTCAGAGTCGGAGTGTCATTTTTACGAGACACTTACGCTCCATAAGGAAAATGCCCTGAAAAAACTTGAAGCATGATGGGCTCATATGGCACGGAAAACTCATCACAGAAGTATTTCACAAGGATCAGCAAATGCATTTTGTCAAAGTCGGGGGTGATTTACAACGGAATAAGAATAGATCCGAAAAGTCACATGCATGTACCACCTGGATTGAGCACCAGGTATGTACCTGATACTCGATCGCTAAGAACTTTTCGAAATCGGGCTCAAATTAGACGGGACTAGAAACGTTGGTTAGCAGACAGGATAAGCTAACCCATGTTAAAAAAGCAGCTTCCTACGTGCTCTCAAAAAAAAGTTATTAGAGAACGAGCGTCAGGCCTACCTTATTTTTCGGGGGTACGGTACTTGAAATCCAGAATTCTGACCAAAGTATAAATCGCATCGGGACGGGACATAGCTCATTCAGTTGCCCGTAAAATAAGCTTTAAAACTATATATATGACATTGTATTTGGACCAGTATTTCGCGAATTATAGACCAGGGAGCTATGAGTCCCCCGACATTAGGACGGATAATAATAAAAATAATAATAATAATATAGACTTTAGAGTAAACCCAGGGGTTCTTTAGACCCATATCAATTCAATCAGTCACAGTTTGAGTAGTTTTCTGTACAGAACAAGTACCAGTAGGACATCCACATCTGATATGCCAAGTGCAAGAAGTCAGTTCGTTGTAGTATTCCAGAAAATATTCCCAGTAGATGTCTGATAGTCGGGTTTTCAGAGTTTCTGTGTCGTGAAATAAGTCAATACTGGTACTAAGCAGGTTTTGCAAGGGTTGACGCCCTATACCAAAAGTCAGCCTTTTGCCGAGTCTTGAGATTTTCATTTGCATTAATTTTGAGAGTTTTAGTAGACGACCTGGGGTACAAATATGAGGTACAAAATATAAAAAGGACCGTGTACACCATCCGGCAACGATGGATGTGGATCGGAACATAAGGGACAATGAGTAGCACTTAGCCGGATGCTGCACTTGAAGCTGTCCCCTGCAGACAGTGTAAAGACGGCCCAGTCACAAAAATAAATGCGATCTAGTACTCATCGAAAGAATCCAAAAAAGTGCGACGAAATGGATAATAGGTTCTTCTCTCACATATAAGGAGCGTTTAATCAAACTGTAAATTCTACCTCTGTCTTTTTACTTCGAACTTCACAGCTTATTACTACTATGTGATCTCATAAACAATAAAGACAACATTGCCATAGAAAAGTTTATACATTTTAACAACAATAATCGGACGAGACAAAGCGCGAAATGTGAAATCAAACTTACGAAAAAACGATTATTCAAAAGCGACGAAAATTTCTGGTCGAGAACAGCCTATCTCTATAATATTGTCAACAAACAGACAGACCTTACCGACAACAAAAATATAAAATATCGGATCAGCGACATTTATTGGAAATTCTTTTTTAGAAGTTTTAACGAAATTGACATGTGCACTTGGAGAATTTGCTGCCTGTGCAAAAACTGTAACCCCATTTCGAAATTATCTCATTTATAACGATCAACAAGGGTGCTTCAACCCGTGCATTGCAGAAGCCTGAACTACTACTACTACTACTACTACTACTATAGGTCCCGAACGAGCATTAGGACCTATGAGGTACCTCATGCTCGTTCGCTAATAACTTTTTGAAATCGAAATCAAATTTGACCGGAGTAGTAACGCTAGTTAACACACATAATAAGCTAACTCATATTAAAAAATGAGCCTCCTAGGTGCACTCAAAAAAAAGTTATTAGAGTACGAGCACCAGGTACACCTCACTTTTCGGGGGTACGGTACTTAAAATCCAGAATTCTGACCAAATTACGAATCGGATCGGGACGGCACATAGCTCATTCAATTGCCCGTGAAATAAGCTTTAAAACTATATATATGGCATCTAATTTGGACCAGTATTTCGCGATTTAAAGAACAGGGAGCTATGACCCCCCCCCCCGACCACAATTTTATAACTCATTTCGCTTATAACCCATATTATAACCATATTATAACCTATATTATAACCGGGTTATAAACAGTGATATAAACAGTGATATAAAGAGTTATAGTTGGCTAATTATAACTAGTTTTACTAGCACTAACAGAGGGCAACATTGGCTCTTGAGTAAGTTTATATTGTGGGACATCTCTCGGCGCTTGTTCGGGCAGATTTGTAGGACTTTGCGCCATAATAGGGTCCACTGGGTGCCGCACCACGGGACCTCGGGCTATCATGGGAAACCTCACAGTAGCACCCCTTTTGACAATTTTGCCTCGGTTAAAGTTCGACATTTGGCTGATCTGAAAAGTACATAAATTTGGTGATTTTCGGCTAAAATTCGGCTCCAAACGGCTGAAAAATGGCTCAAAATGGCCCAAAACACCTGAAAAACCCTCAATGGACCCTCCCGGGGGGCTAATAATCACCCAATAATCAATTTGGTATGCCCCCGGCATCATTTTCTAGCACCCCGGGAAAGTGGCCAAAAAGTAATGCGAAAATCGTGGCACGTTGCGAAATTTTTTTGAATTCGAAAATTTCACTCGAATTTTTTTGAAAAGTTGGGTTTGACTTGGGAATCAACTTGCAAGTGTTAGCCAAGTCTTGGCCAAGACTTGTCAGACTTGTAAGACTTTTTTTAAGACTTGCCCAGTACTGGAAAACGAAATAAGACTTGGATTTAGACTTGCCTAGTACTGATATAGACTTGGAGTTCGGTACGGGAACGCACTTTCCATGAAGCATGCAAAAATGCAAAACAGTCATGAACCTTTTTCTTTGATTTAAGACAAAAGCACAATATAATGTCAAAAATTAATTAGGTCTTCAGTAAGCCAGATAATAAATTAACCTCCGCATCTTGGTGATACTGATGCAATCAATATGTCAATCGGCTGTTTCAGTTGATCCAAGGAACGCAGTCGCAACGAGTTCTGGTCATTGTGAATATGTGTTGTATTGAGCTTCATTCGTTATGGTTCAGTCATGTTTGATATTCAGTTTCGCTTAGCTAGTAATGAACTATACTGCGGACCAACTTCGAAAATGCAGATATTTGAACATAACCGCAAGCAAAGACAAACGAAAATAGGCACAAATGAACACTACACTTAATTTTTTCTTCCTTTCTCTGACGGCCGTTTTCTGCCTTTTTTATTTGGTTCAAAGCTTTTTCGCTGGTTTCCCATGTTTAGGTTTCAGGCTACAAGCGTCAAAATCCGGCTTTACCCCCGGGCCGAGGAATTTGACCAAAATTATGTAAGATCAGCGGCAACTAGCGTTGACAAGTCGGAAAATTCACCGCAATTTTCCTACATAATTTTGCGTTGAATGCGTTGAATTTAAAGACAAAAATTCAACGCATTCAGCGCAAAATTATGTAAGAAATGGCGGTGAATTTTCCGACTTGTCAACGCTAGTTGCCGCTGATCTTACATATTTAGCGTTGAATTTAGCGTAGACCTTACATATTTAGCGTTGAATTTAGCGTAGATCTTACATATTTAGCGTTGAATTTAGCGTAGATCTTACATATTTTTGCGTAGAATTTAGCGTTGATCTTACAAAAAATAAACGCGTAGAACTCTGGGTATAGGACTCGAACCACTGCCCTCCTGTTGACTTGTCGCCTCTTCTACCATTGCGCCACCGTACCTTGGTTTCCTTAAGAGCCGAAATCCTTTTAAAGCGTAGATCTTACATATTTTGCGTTGAATTTAGCGTAGATCTTACATATTTTGCGTTGATTTTAGCGTAGACCTTACATATTTTGCAATGAATTTAGCGTAGAACTTGCATATATTTCGTTGAATTTAGCCTAGATTTTACATATTTTTCGTTGAATTTAGCCGAGATCTTACATAATTTCAACGTATTCAATCATGTGAGAAGTACTGGGAAAAATTTAAAATTTTTTTTAAGTTTTGAAAAAAAATTGAATTCCTAAAATGGTTTGAAATGGTTTTTGCACCGTAAGAGAGCAAATGGTTATTTTTTGCTGACTTCATTTTTCTCAATTGTGCAGTATAGGGGTCGAAACAGTAAAAAAATTAATTTTTCGAAAAAAAACTTGAAAAATTTGAAATCTTCAAATGGTCTGAATTGGATTTTGCACTAAAAAAGAGCACTAAAAAGGGATTTTTCTCACCTGTGCAGTATAGGGTTGAAACAGTTAAAAAAATTAAATTTTTGACAAAAAAAATTGAAAAACTTGAAACCGTAAAATGGTGTCAATTGGCTTTTGGACTATATGAGAGCACTAAAAAATGATTTTTCTCTGACTTCACATTTCTCACCTTTGCAGCATAGGGGTCAGAACAGTGAAATTGATTTTTCGATAAAAAAACTTGGAAAAGTTTTTTGAAATTGTAAAATGGTCTCAAATGGATTTTGCACTATAAAAGAGCACTAAAAAGTGGTTTTTTGCTGACTTCGCTTTTCTCACCTGTGAAGCATAGGGGTCGAAACAGTGAAAAAATTGACTTTTTGAAAAAACACTTGAAACACTTTTGAAATCATAAAGTGGTCTGAAATGGAATTCAAAAATTCAACCTTAAATTTGTCAGACCTCTGCCAAAATTCTATGCAAAATAAGTAAGACTGGTGTTGAAAGCGTTGAATTTATGTAAGATCTACGCTAAATTCAACGCTAAATATCTAAGATGTACGCTACAATTCAACGCTAAATATTTAAGATCTACGCCAAACTGCAAGGCAAAATATGTAAGATTGGCGTTGAATGCGTTGAATTTATGTAAGATCTACGCTAAATTCAACGCTAAATATGTAAGATCTACGCTAAAATTCAACGCTAAATATGTAAGATCTACGCCAAAGTTCAACGCAAAATTATGTAAGATTGGCGTTGAATGCGTTGAATTTATGTAAGATCTACGCTAAATTCAACGCTAAATATGTAAGATCTACGCTAAAATTCAACGCTAAATATGTAAGATCTACGCCAAATTTCAACGCAAAATATGTAAGATTGGCGTTGAATGCGTTGAATTTATGTAAGATCTACGCTAAATTCAACGCTAAATATGTAAGATCTACGCTAAAATTCAACGCTAAATATGTAAGATCTACGCCAAATTTCAACGCAAAATATGTAAGATTGGCGTTGAATGCGTTGAATTTATGTAAGATCTACGCTAAATTCAACGCTAAATATGTAAGATCTACGCTAAAATTCAACGCTAAATATGTAAGATCTACGCCAAAATTCAACGCAAAATTATGTAAGATTGGCGTTGAATGCGTTGAATTTATGTAAGATCTACGCTCAAGCGTAGATCTTACATAAATTCAACGCATTCAACGCCAATCTTACATAATTTTGCGTTTTTTAGCGTTGACACCTCGGCCCGGGCCTTAAGTTTTATAAAAGTGACTCAGATCAGATCAAAATAGCGATATACATTGGTGAGGGTGATAGAGCGCATTGGCATGCAGAAAACTGACATACATAGAAATATGTTTGGGAAAACTTGATTGCATTCGAAAATTCAGACGTTTTCTGAAAAAAATACTATTAAAGTTTCTGAGAGAGAAAATCGAAAAACCGAAATTCCTGTAACCGAGTTCAATCCGACAATGAGCAGCGAGATTTGATTTCCACTATTTGCTTCTTGTCCTGAAGAATTACATCAGATAATAAAGTTAAAATATAGGCCGAAGAAATCTTGACATAACGTAAAATGTTTCACATTTTTTCATCTCTTTCTTCAACTTCTTATTTTTTATTCACATCCCTCATTGCAGGATTGTTTTTATCAACTCAACAGTTTACACAATGTTTACAGCAATGTTTTTAAAAAATATTGGACTACTTGCTCCTCTATGAGAAAATTTAAACCTTCTGTGTAAGTTATCTAAAACTCACTTAATGGTATAAAAATTGTGTTGTAGGGAGAAAGAAAAGAAACATTATAAGGTGCACATAAAATATGATTTCTCAACTGAAATAATTCTAACGCAGGTATATTCGTCCACTTAATACGCTCCAACCCATCTCACACTATTACATAATCGAAAGTAAAAGTTCTATTTCGAAATAAATCGCTCATATCCACAGATAAAGAATAAAAAGTCAACTAGTTTTAGCTCAAATTATAATAGCTGATTGACAGTGAGTAGAATAATCTATAAAGTCAAGAAATAGAATGCTCATGATTAATTCAATTTTCCTCTTAGATCTCCGTTTCGTTTAAAAGAAAATAAACAGTTAAAGCACTTAACTACCACAATTTGTTTAGAAACTGCCAGGAAAAATTATGAAAAGGGTTTTAAAGGCAGCAGATATAAACAATTTTGAACCAAAATTGCTGAAAACGAGAGCAATTTTTTTTTGTTTGAAAATACGGGATTTTTTTAGTTATCAAAATATATCTAGATACTTTAATTTTTGAATTAAGAATTTTAACTGCTATCATTAGCCTGTTGACTCAATGTACACGTGAATAACCTCAAAACTTGTTCTCTTAAAAAGGCAAAATTAGCTGTATCTACTAGTGTTCCATTAATTGGGTTAAAATATTTTATTTTGAGAATAATCATGAAAATAATTAAATTTTGATGGAGAGACTGAAGAGTAATGAGCCTAGAAATATTTCGGAGAAACTCCTCCATATAGTTCAATTCAGGTGGAATCAGTGTTTTCACCAATTTATGTGCACTTTTGTGTTTGTTTACTTTTTGTCTTGAGTGAATAGATCTATGGGAAAAAGTGCGCCATTTTCGAGCCTAAACGAAAGCAATTTCTAATATAAAACGTAAAGTTGGTTTGAGACATCACAAATTTGCTTCCAGATAAACTCCTTGTTATCTCTTCTGGAACTATTAATTTGAGTAACCAATAAAAGCATATTTTGTAAAAAAGAAGCTTTTGATAATATTTTTTTGGTGATCAAAATTTTTTCAAAAAACTATTGAATGTAGTCAAAATCATTTCTCAGAATTGTTGGAGACAACACGTGTTGTTGATAATTGTCTACAGTTTTCTCGTGAATAAATTCTATCTTAAGCTCCAGGTACTGCATCTGTTCAAGGGTCTCATAAGACGTGAAGCCAATTGCTCTTCACCGTCTTTCAGTGCCCAAATAGGGTAATTGAAAACACAATGGTCATCGTTGTATTGAGTAATCAAACAGCACTATGCATTTCCTTCACCGCGACAAGTTAAACAAATTTTGTCTTCAGCTTAACTTTGGTTAAATATCAAAATATGCTATCTGTATAGCTCCAAATAAAAAAGTCCTCAAGTTCGGAGAACTGAAAAATTAATAGATTGTTTATTCTTCTTGGTTATTTTACGTAACCACTAAAGGAAATTTTGTCCTAATTTATGGAAATTATGTCAATTCAATTCTTACTCATAGAAATAAATATGTAATAAATAATTTGTTTTCAAATATTTTTTTCTAAGCAATAATTTGTCTTTTTAAGTTTTTACTTCACTAGCCATTGTCTCCGGCAGCTGTTTCTCAAATGGTTGATTATTTGTTATCGGAAACTGAGTCTAGAAATTGTTTCTTTTTCATGCAGTTAGTCAATGTTGTAATCTCCCATTAGAAACAGGTGTTTCATCCCAATTGCAGTTGTCCGTTACCCAAAAGTAATTGTCAAAAACAACAAGGAGGTTCGTTCATGTGCGTTTGCACATGATGTTCCGTTTGCTCATGATGTTTTTACTTAATTGTCAACCAAATGAAGAGATTACAAAAACAGATGTTTGAGTTTAAAAAAATCGTTTCACACCCAATCTACTAATTGAATTACATAATGCCATGCCTCAATACAGCGCTCACAAGATCTGCCAATGAAAAGACTACGCGAAAAAAAAAGAAAATAAGGAAAACTAAAAAAATTAACGGCAAAACACTTAATATCTAAATGTAAAAGCACCCTGTAAAGAGCGTTAAAATGACATCAGATAAAACTTTAACTACACTTTACTTTTTCCTAACCAAACATCAGATGAAAAGTTTTCTGAATGAGACTAGATAACAAATCGACAAAGAGAACAAGCAATGAGGCGAAATTCAAATATTAATCAACGTTTTTTAAACCAAGAAATTTCAAAAGTCTTAAAAATCATTAGTTTTTAACTAAATAATCCTCGATAAAATGCTAATTGTCATTACAAAACCAAAAGGACCTGTTTTTAAATGGACCTGGTTAAATTAAGTAATCGAAACGAACTAAGGAAAAACTCAAAAAGTTACAAACGACTAGCGAAAACACAAACTATTTCTACCATTAAAACCATTAGCTATTATCCGAATATTATGTATTTTTAATTCAATTGCTGTTTCTACTAATTCAGTTGAAGGATTTATACTGAGAGATTAGATGAGATTACTTGGGCCACATTTTAAGACCATTGGGATCTGTTATTACGCGATTGCTCTGAAAGAACACTCTGAAAAAACGAAACACCAAAATTGACCACTCAAAAAACGTTTTCAAAAACGCACATTGCCCAACAAACAAAACACCATTCCATTGACAAATAATGTCATTAGACATTGTTATTTTTGAAATGCAAGAAATTGGATGGTACCTCTCATTGCTGAAAACAAGTTACAATTTGACGAAAAGAACAACAAAAACTGAAAAGCTTGAAAAATATTTGAAAATGTATATCATAAACTTTAATACTATTGGCTATAAACTGACTCTCCCGGTAACATCATTCATTCAATCCTCAATTACAAGCTTAAGAGACCTGTCGACAAATTAAAGCTACCTGAAAAACAAAAAACAGGCAAAAACAGCAAATTCACGAAAAAAAATTGATCGAGAAAAGTGTCGAACACTTTCAAAAATTTAATATTCACTAAAAAGTTTTCTATTCAATTGATTTCTTAGAGCAATAGGATTCCTATTTTTTAGCAATATAACTTCAAAAAATCGACAAATAGGAACAAATACAATAGAACCACGAAACTTTTAAGATACCTCGTATTATCAACGCCATTAAATACATTAGCTTTCAACGGAAGCATGGGAATACGCGAATTTATGCCTCAATGGGACAAAAGGATTGTTTGTCACTCATAATTTATCAATAAGATCTGAGAACAAGTTGTTTACTATGAAAACAATAACAAAGGCAAGCAAAAGAAATTTCAGAAGAAAAGTTGCAGAAGAAATTGTCGAAGCAATTTAAAACGTAACCTTTTCTTTGAAAACTTTATCTATGATCTTTTGAACGTCTTCCCTAAACCAATGGGAAATATCAGTAATAGGATAAAGTGCCAAGACTTCAAAAAGACCCATAAAACGAAAAGTTACCGGAAAAACTTGAAAAAAGTTATGAAATATCGTGGCATTGAAGTTTTAAAACTAATAGGTAGAAGATAAAACTGCTACCCAGATTTGTTTTGACTGCAGTAAAAAATTTTTTTCTGTACTGAGAGTGACTAACAGTTCACAAAAAAAGTTTAGGATTGGAAAAGGTTTTAAAAAAATTTTGAAAAATTATTTCTAAAGTCTTAACAGCCATTAAACTCAAAAGCTTTCAACGGAGGTCAGTAACCACGCTCAGAAATAACCCGATGGGAAAAAGATGTTTGTCATGCATAAGTAATCATTAAGACATCATGATAAGTCTTTTGACTTTGAAAACAACAAAAAAACACGCAAAACCAAAATTCAGTAGAAAAGTGCGAGAAGAAAGAGTCGAAGACAACTAACTCATTCGCCTTTCTCTGAAAACTTTATCTGTGATCCACTGAAGGTCTTCTCTAAGCTAATGGGATTAAAATAATTTTTGGATAATGGGTATATTATTTGGATAATGTGATAAGAGTTCAAAAGAAACCATTAAAAAGAAAATATCCAAAAATCAAAAAAATTGGAATCTTGTGTCATTGAAATTATCAAAACAATAGTTCGAATATAAAACCGCTAACTAGATGAAAAATAGTTGCAGTGAAAATTAGGTGGGTTTTGTCAATACTGAGACTGACTAACAGTTCAGAAAAAAATTTAAGTTTGGTTAATGTTCAAAAAAAACTTTCGAAAAATTATCTTTTAAGTCTTAACAGTCATTAATATCAATAGCTTTCAATGGAAGTCATGCAATACGCTCAAATATGTCCAAATAGAAGTGCAGGGATGTTTGTCAGGCATAGGTAATCAATAAGACGTCACAATATGTCTTATGACTATGAAAACAACAACTAAAACAGGCAAAAATCAAACATTCTGTAGAAAAAAGCGAGAAGAAAGTTTCGAAGCCATTTAAACAAAAATTTTACTGTGAAAACTTTATCTGTGATTCTTTGAACGTCTTCTTTAAGCCAATGAAGCTCTCAATATTTGGAAAGGGTGATAAGATTAGTGGAAGGGGTGGAAAGTAACCAATAAAACGAAAAATTTCAAAGTTTTTTTAAAAATTTTTTTTTTGAAATCTTGTGTTATTGAAGTCATATAACCGATAGTTAGAAGATAAATCCGCTAACCAGAAAAATTTTAGTTTCAGCAGAAAGCATGTAGGTCCTGTCAATACTGAGACTGACTAACAGTTCACGAATAAAGCTTACGATTGGTTAATGTTCATAAAAATTTCCGAACATTTATTTTTAAAGTCCTAACAGCCACTCAACGCTTTAGATATGTTCACTTAATGCTCATTACGAAACATATTGCATTGTTAGTTAATGAGTTCATGCAATAGGAATACTAAGAATTAGTGAAAACCTCAAAAAAAATTCAAAACTTCATTTAAAATTACGAAAATAAAGTACGAAAATCAGAGTGGAAGCCAAAAAAACATGAAATTCCTTGAAAACGATTTTTTTTGTTCATCGGGCTTCTTTTGACTGTATAGGAGGTTTGTCAGTAACGTAACCTTGATATGAAAAGTGACTTGTCTCTATAAAGACTTAAAATAGCATAAAAGAAGAGAAGTTTTATAAAGAAAGAGCTCTCAAATAGAATTCGAAATTTTTTTGATAGTGAACTTCCCTATGACGCCAAAACTAATCTTTTTACCCCCCTTAGGCACACAATAATTGGTTCACTTTTGACGTGAAATTTTATTTTGAAATAGTATTTTTTTAGAAATCATTTTAATTTGAAGAAAAATTACACTAAAAGTGAACAAATATCCCGTGTTCACACAAAACTTCAATCCTCGAAAAAACGAAAATCAAAAAATTTTTTTAATTTTGAACTTCACCATGGACCAGCCTTTCAGTGATACCACTCACATTTCTCTAGGATGAATGTATCGATCGGCCAAAATTGCCTGAACAAAAAAACCCATTTGAGTATATAGTTCCTCCCCCCACATGTAGGGACTGAGCAATTAATTTCGGTGGGGGTTATCTTTCGAATGTGTTTTTATTAATGTTTTCTGATATTTTGATTTAGATTATATATATATATATATATATATATATATATCTATATATATATATATATATATATATATATATATATATATATTAGTTTCCTTTGATTTCGACTGTTTTGGATGATTGTGTTTTGTGATTTGTGTTCTGACGCTCTTGTCGAAAGTCACTTCTGTTCGTTTTCGACAATAAGAATTCATGTCAGTGACAAGTGTCATTCGCAATCATCTTGCGGTCACTCCAGACCAAATGTTGATTCATTGATAGATCCTTTGTCACCTTGGGATCGGAAGTTTTTGTTACTAGGAACATATCTCCGCAACTTTTTGCTTTGCACATCAATGTTGATTTTGGCGTCCGCTTGGAAGCAAAAAAAATAATTCAGAGACTCTATCCCATAGGATCTAGTCGTCCTCCGGAGTTGGACGGGCTTCACTGAACCCATAGAATTATTTGGGCCTCCAATGATTGTCTTTTAATTAATTGTTTTGCAACGGTACTGCAGCAGTATAGATGACAATATAGCTGACTTAATTTCTCTTTTGTTGTGTTTGTCAGGGCCCATGCTTCGTGTCCAAGTATCCAACATAAAACGAAAGTAATTGCATTTGTATGCATTCGATGTCAATGGTAGTTCTTGTTCGAAATTTGAAACAGGTTTTCATGAGTTTTCAACCTATGGTTTAGCCAGTTTTAGGAGTTATGGTTTAGTCGGCCTGTTCAGAAAACTAGCATTTAAAAAAGAGTGAAATCTGTGGAAACACATTTTCTGGTCTATTTTATTTTTGCTTGCGATCATTTGGAAAATTCTCGAGTTTAAATGATCGGACGTTGTCTGACGGAAATTGTGAATTATGGGTGCAATAAACGTGGAATTAATGTTGATTAATGACTTCGTTTCAGGTGCCAATTCTGCTGGCCATGCAGGGTGTCTGTTTCTACCTCCCGCGGACAATCTGGCGCGGAATCTGCATCTCCACCGGTCTGGACATTGACAAGATAGTCAACACAGCCTCCACTTTTGAATCAGTACTCAACCCAGACCTCTGGACTAAGACTGTCAAATACCTCGCCAAACATTTCGACCGATACTTCGACTCCCAAAGAGACGTCGGCCTCGGTTTCTTTGGCCACCTCCGCGTCACACTTTCTAGAATATTCTGCGTTGTTTCAAAGCGATACGGCAATTACCTTTGTTTACTCTATTTATTTATCAAGGTTTTGTACATTATCAACATATTTGGCCAATTGTTTTTCCTGGGCGAATGGCTGGGAGCGGGTTATCACTCCTACGGGTTGGAGGTCCTAGCGGACATCTACCACCGCCGCGACTGGACCGACAAGTCTCGTTTCGCCAGAATTACTCTCTGCGATTTCAAAATTAGGACAATCGGTTCGTAGGCATGCGCAACATTATAAATTTGATTAGTGCGCCCCTGGTAATATGCATGTTTTCTATTGAAGTTTGATTACGTATGTGCATAGTTTGCTTTCGGATTCAACCATTGTATTTCTTCAAATTCTTGTTCAGACCCCCAACTTTGTTTAGTTTGTGGGTAGAGCAACAGCGGTTTGAATAAGTTATAGCACCTATCATGCTGTATGTAGTTTTGATTTCAGCAGACATCATCGAATAATGCTTAAATTTTTGTCTGGATTATCTTATCATGATTCTTTTCTCGGATGCAACGCGCGGTTTATATTTGCAACACCTAACTCAAAAATCAAATATGGTCCGTTTGCATTAGTTTTTACAATTTCATTCTCTCAGAGTTTAATTTTTCAATATAAGAATTTTGTAAGGGCAGCTCTCCTATCAAGGGCAAGGCAAACTTTACACCGCCCCGTTCGTTTCAGCGGTTTCAAATCTGTCAGGATACTGTGTTTTTGCAGTTAACTTTTGTGTACTCTATTATCCGCTATACTGTAGATTACCGTTGCATTACTTGTAGCTCTACGAGTCTCAATATTTAATCGTTCAGCTTTGCTGTTTACAAATTTGTTTTGCTCAAAATAACAAAACAATTCAAATTGAAACGGTTAATTTTTGTTGAGTTTTTGGTTATTAACTCAAATTACAAAACCATATTCGAAATTCTAATTCCGACAACTTGTAGCCCTATAATATGGCTATACTTCTGTAAAGTTTCAACTTTCTGTTTCAAAGATAGCAAGATCAGTCAGAAATATTGCATCTGAACAACTAAACAACAGTAGTAGCAACAGAACAACAATAACAAATTTTCTAACTTTGATGTTAGCAAGTCTCTCTATTGGTTTCAATGACAGCTATTTCGAACTGAACTAGGCTTCGCTAAAGCCAGTTAGATTAACTGACTATGTGCTTTGCACAAAGTTGCTCTCACTAAGGAACTTTGTTCCTCATTAGGAAAGATTGGGAATATCAAAGTTAATTCTCTTTTCACAAATCGAAATTGAGATAAAGATGTGCAATCACTAATATGATCTACTGAAACGAAACACGATAACAAGTAATTTACCGCTCAAGAAAATGTGCTTCAATACGCATTGTATGTCGAAATAATATAACCAAAATTGCGAATTTCAGCTGAATTTTGGTAGTTTTTCAAGCTCCTTTCGTGCTGATAGTCATGTTTTTTTACTTGTCAAATTTTGCATCTCTGATTGGTTGTAGATAAAATTGCCGAAAGAATGTGAAAACTTTTCCGCAACGTCACGTTTTCTGGGTAAGTTTGATGTCATGGGAAGTTTGTTAACCATGTAGAAGATTTGTCCTATCTTCTGTATCAATAACAGGTTGATTCGCAAACCAATCGCAAAGAATCTGATGTAATTTTGTTAAGTCATAGTATTGTTTTGCTGGGTGTTGAGATAGATCGAGTTCGAGTTTCACTTCTTGTATTGTAAACTGCGTCCTAATAATAGTTGCTGAATATAAATGTTGATTAAAGTGAACAAACCCAAATGGCTTCGATAGAATGTAGCATTAATTTTTGCTTGTCTTGCTATTCTAAATTCACTGCTTGAAGCGCTATTCATTTTGGTTTTAAAATTATTAAGCTCAGCCACGACATTGCTGTCCTGTTTTTCATCGCGAAAACATCTCTTCCAGGTATTACTGGGGAGAGTCTCACTTTACTGGTCTCTTGTAAACTCCGTCGCTCCTTCGAACGATCGCTGATCGAATCACACCGTCAGACCCGTCAATGGATTCTGTAACTCGAACTAGATTATGATATCCACTGCTATAGCTAGCCTCTCGCGGTCTTCGATCAATCCAACGAGATGCTTTTTTAAAGGTTTCCTTTGTCCTAGATCGCCATTTTTGCCAATAACTCAGATTGGGCAAATATTTCTTACGAAATCTGTCCCATATGAAAATTGCATAGGTTTGATTTTGTCGGAAGATCTTGAAGATCCATAATTTTTTCTGCACATGGTAGATAGGGTAAGCAAACGTTCTTGTTGGCAAACAAAAAGCGATTGGGTGTCGCTGCTTTCAAGTTGTTAACATTAGAACTGACTGGAGTTAACGTTCTTGCGTTCAATGTCTTCTCTACGAAGCAAATCTTTTTTGAAAGAACGTCTTCGGTGACTGATCTGCTCCCCAGCACTGCATACATTGCTTTCTTACAACTTCTCACCAACCATTTCCAAACTCCTCTAAAATGAGATGCTGCCGGTGGATTGAACTTTCATCTGATTCCTCGTTGAATTGGATGTTCTTTGGTCCCTTCTTTGTTCCATGCCACTGGACTCTGCAAACCCTCTTTCAGCTCCAACAAAATTTGTCTTGTTGTTGCTGATGAATGTATTCTGTTTGCCTCTCCATGCAATGAATCGGATAACTGAGTTGAGACGAATATCTGTGTCCAACTTCGCTACTACTTCTATGTGCACCGCTCTCATAGTTAGACATGTGAACAGACAACACCATCGCTTTTTGTTCCTTTGCCCAATCTTCACAGTGAAAGGCCCAAAGTTGTCCACTCCAATATTTGTAAAGGCTGTTGAAGCTTCTAACGGCTCGTTGCGTAGATCGGCCATTATTGATGCTATCGTTTGTGCTTCACCTTTTCTGCAGGTAACGCACTTGTTCTTGATTGATCCTAAGGCGTTTCATTTGCCTACGATCCGCATCTTCTGCTGAATACAGTTTTTTACGTGCTCAGTGCCCTCGTGTTGACTATCTTTGTGCTCGTTTTGCAAGAATAATTCAACCACTTGATGTTTCCAATGTAGCAATATTGGATGTTTTGCATTGAAGTCCAATTGATTTTTGCCTATTCTACCTTTGGTGCGAAGTCCTTCCTCTCATCGGTGCGAAGTCCAGGAAAGGTGAGATTTTTAGGATTTTGCTGCCTTTTGGAATTTTTTTTTCAGTTTTCAGAGAATCCATCTCTTCGCTTGAAACTGTTCTCGGTGGTAAATTGAAGATACTTCCCTTTGTATATTCTCTTTTTGCAATACTGACTTCGAGTGTTGTTGATATGTGTTTGCTCAAGGCTCGCTGTACGTATGCTTCGGTATTCACTTTTTTGTTAAAAGTTAATGAATCGTTCCAACTGAATAGCCGCTTTCTTTTCTTCAGCCTGTATCATGAAGACTGATGAGGCTATATTCCCTTCATTTGAGGCAAAAATTAGGTTCACTTGCTCTCGCCATTCAATTTTTGGTCGTTTCAAGCAGAACGGCCCACTGAGACACTCACTTCTCTTGAGTTCTTCAATGTTGATTGCTCTGGTGCCAATTTGCGCTGGGTTGTTGATACTGCTCAAATGTTTCCACTGTGAAACATCAATTGTATCCAGTGTTTCAGCTACTCGATTGGCCAGAAATGCTTTTTGTTTATGACGGGAGCTTTGTATCCACTACAACACTGTAGTCTAGTCTGACCGAAAACTGCAACTGCTTATGTTCATTTTGTGTAGACTATCTTTGACTATCTGTTCCTTCAAGCTCACTGCTAAGACTGCCTCTCGCAATTCCAATCGGGGCATTGAAAGATGCCTCATCCGTGCAATTTTTTTTTCCAATAACTAATGCTGAGTCAGCGGACTATTTTTTGGCTGTGAACGTAGATATACCACTGAACACATCAATTCTTCGGATGCGTCAGCACACACCTCAAGTTTGGTTTTATCCCCCGCTATATTGAATTATCTTCTATCGATGCTTGGTGCAGCTACAATTGAAGTTGTTCTTTTCACCTCAAGAAATCTATTGCTTCACTTGGTTCCAATTCTTTGACTCAATGTTGTTCATTTTTAGTCCAGATGCTTTTCAGGAGTCGTCTCAATAGAACACTGAACGGAGCCAACAATTCAAACGGGTCGAATACTTAAAACACCATCGACTTCAGGTCTTCTGGGGTTGATTTGGTAACTGCGTCGTTGTTGCTTATCCACTTCTTCAGTTCAAATCCATGTTGTGAGAGAAGAGGTTCTAGCTGAATGAAGACTTCAATTGACTCTTGAGGAGTTCTATTGTTTTGATGAAATTGTCTTGGTATAAGGTGTTCTGTATTGCTTTTGCCGCTTTCGGGTACATTTCTTCATTGTCGAGTCCCACTGGCTTGAGTGCATAGTGGTAACAAATTGGAGAACTCTTAGCTCGACAGACATTGCTCGGCGACAAGGTCATCGCTGATCTTCGTATATTTGAACATGTTCGTTAGTTCTCGGACGACATGGAAACCTCAAGCAACTTCTATCCTGTTAGCCAACTTGCACTTTTGGAAACATGGGTTCGATGTCAGCTGTCAATGCTATTGGTCTTTCACCAAATCTGAATATCATTCCAATCAACCCGTCTATCAGATCACGGCCTGCTATTAGCTTGTCATTTAGGCAAACTTCTTTGTACTTTTTTGCAGCATTGCAAACACGTCTGACTTTGCCACGCTTGTTCGTGTTTAGAAATGGATGGTGTGACAAAAATCATTTTTACCAAAAGTACCTTTCGATTCGGACTCATCCAATATCTTTACGAATCCTTTTTCTACATCTGTATCTATTGACTGTTGTTGCAAACTCTTCAGGTTTGGGTCCCTTTGGAATTTTCGCTCCAGTGGGTAAAGCTGACCCAAGGCTGAGCTGTAGCTTTTCGGTAGGTTTGGACTTGGTTCACTCCACGGCATTTCCACTTCGTGCCGCTCGCCTGTGAATTTTGTCGTACTCTCTAGTATCTTTTGTGCCTGCAGTTCCTTCTTTGATGACTGACGACGTTGATCTCGGAAGCATAGGTTTAGTTGTCTCACCAGGTTTGAATATTCTCACTCACATTTACTCACGTGAAGACGAAATGAAAATCATTGTGTCTACTTTTACTCGCCAAGCGTCCACTGCCTACGCATCCTAGTTCTGCTAGAACGCTGAAAGGTTCCTTTCGTTTTCCTATCTTTTAGTACAAGGAGCGTTGTAGTTCGTAAGCATCTTGACCGAGGATGATGCAAACATCAATCAAGTTGAAGCTTTTGCGGGGCAAGACACTCAAGTGATTGAAGCTTTGCTTTGGCTTGTTGTATGTGTAGTTTGTGTTTCCCAAAGAAATTGACGCGTGTGCAAACGCTTCATTTGAACGCTTTGAATGTAGTCCCTTCAGTTTGAGAGGAACTCTTTTTGTGTTCAGATCATTTGTTCCGTGTATGCCAGCTATGTTGAACGTCACATCGGTGCCCTGGGCTCGTAACTTCTGTTGCACGCTTTGATCGATGAATGAAACCGTTGATCCACTATAGAGGAAAGCATATGTGTTCAGCCCGTTGCCACCACTCTTCATTGAGACAGGAATTATCTGAAGAAAGCTCGTAACTTCGTTACTATGGTTGAATACTGCTGCGCTTACGTTGACTGCGTGATTGCCCTCGTGTATTTGGTTTTCTGAGTGTATCAATCGCTTTTGCTTCTTGATCCATCCATTATCTAGACATCCGTAATATAAGCGTTGCTTCCTCACTGCTGCATACCGTTGAGGCCTTCCAAACATCCTTTCAAGAATTTTCCATGCAGCGCCATAAAACTGTCCAGAAAAGACCATTCCAGAGATTGCTGACCTCGCCTTGCTTGTCAGTAGAGTCTCCAGATGGCTAATCTTCTCTTAGTCTGGTATTGGCCGGTAATATACTGTTGCAATGAACATACTAGACCAATCGGACCATTCGAGAGGGTTTCCGTCAAAATGGTTCAACTTCCGATTGGGTTGGTTACTGCTACCTGATGTATGTACTGTTGTATCGAAGATCAGCTCGGAGGGAAACGACTCGGTCTCCAACACTTGAGGAACGGTCCCGTGAACTGCGATATCGCGAGAATTGGCAATGCCTGTTCACACCAAGGGTAGCTTCGGAGTGCCATCAGCTAGTGGTCAGCGACCGCTTTCCATTTGCTTCGTTTTTTTCACGTTCAAACTAGCACTGAAGTTCGATGTTTTCGAGAATCGTTTGTATCTATTTGTGCTTCTTCTCTTTTCTTAAATTCGCTCTCCTTCAAAAGCTAAAAGCCCTTTGTGCACAAATTCTATCCTAGATAGCCAATTTTAAATCATAACCAGATCAGGTCAGTCTTCGTTTTTATCATCAACATAGACCCCCGATTATCTTTCAGAACTTGAGGTAGTATATCTACTGCCAAATAGAATGTCGAGCTTGAGTGCAGATCGCCAATCTGCTTGAAATCTTTGAGCACAAATTTTGAAACAATTACTGAGAAACTGATCGGAACTGTTGAGTCGTCAGGTTTCATCCATTGATACCGCACGCATTGATTTTACAATTTTTGGTTGCTTGTCCTTTGCCTAGACATGCGTAAAATAAGCGTTGCTTCCTCACTGCTGCGTACCTGTCACTCACAGTCACGTTCCTGATTAGTTAACAGTTCAAAATTTTATGAGTGCCATCGTCTAGTGACCAGTGATCGCTTTGCATTTGCTTCCTTTTTTTTCACGTGCAAACTAGCACTGAAATTCGAAGTTTTCGAGAACCGTTTATCTCTATTGTACTTCTTCCTTTTTCTTATATTCGCTCTCCCTCGAAAGCTGAAAGCCCTTTTTGCACGAATGCTATCCTAGATAGCCATTTTTCAATCATAACCAGATCAGGTCGGTCTTCGTTTTTATCATCAACATAAAAACCCCGATTTTCTTTTAGAACTTGAGGTAGTTTATCTACTGCCAAATAGAGTTTGATGTTTGAGTGCAGATCGCCAATCTACTTAAAATCGAGCTTGAATGCAGATCGCTAATCTGCTTAATATTTTTGAACACAAATTTTGAAACAATAACTGAGAAACTGATCAGAACTGTTTCACCTGACTATCATTGCGCAGACTCTCCAGCTGTGCATTAATGATCTTCAACACGTGAGGCCTTCCAAATATCCTTTCTAGAATTTTCCATGCAGCACCATAAAACTGTCAAAAATAGCCCATTCGAGAGATTGCTGACCTTGCCTTGCTTGTCACTAGAGTCTCCAGATGGCTCATCTTCTTTTAGTCTGCTAATGGGCGGTGATATACTGTAGCAATGATCATACTAGACCAATCCGGCCATTCGAGAAGGTTTATGTCAAAATTGTTCAACTTCTGATTTGGTAGGTCACTTTAATGCTATCTGATATATGTACTGTTGTATCGAAGACCAGCTGCTCGGGGCGAAACGACTGGATCTTCAACACTTGAGGAAGGGTCCCGTGAACTGCGATATTGCGAGAAGTGGCAATGCCTGTTCACTTCAAGGGTAGCTTCGGAGCAATCCGGTGACCGATCTGGTGTTAGAAGGTGGTTCATTCTACTGGCCCAGTCTGAGACATTTCTCTTCTTTGGGGTCCATTTGAAGGATAACTTGTCTCGAGCACTAGTTGTTTGGGAACCAAAATCATCATTGTCTAGGGCTGTTCTTTTCACTTTACGCTCTAGCTCTCTTCCTCCAGTAGGTGATGCTTGGTTTCTAGTTTATTCATTAGCCTTTACTGCTTCAGCTTTCTCCGCTCAAAACGTGCATGCTGTAGTGGCATCTTGGATTTAAATTCAACATAGAATTTCTTCAACCATTCTTCATGCCTTTGCTTTGCTGAAGATGTTTCCGAAACATTCTCCGTATATTGATCGCTTGCTGTGGCTCAATTTTGCACGGTTTGAGAAACTGGGTTGTCCGTTGGGTAGTTGTTGTTGCTTTTGCTGTCGTTCACTGCTTGAGCTCCGTTGCTTAATTCTGCTTTCATTGCTGGTTGAGTGCCTTTGCTTACATATGCAAACCAATGATAGTCCAAAGTTTCATTGCACTTCCTTGATTCTTTCAGAAGTTCTTCGACGAACTTTGTTGGGCAAGGTGCAAGCTTGATTTGACGCTGAAGTTGCTTCGTTGTTTGTTCCTCTTGAAAGTAAACAGTCTGTTGATAGAGGACTTTTAGTTTGTTGGGTAGATCTGAATCTTCAATTATTTTTTAGCCAAGCCTTCTTTTGGTGTTGACTTCATCCACTAACTCTCGGAACTTCTCGTCGTATCTGTGAGCTGTTAATTGAAGCTCCTCTCTGCTGGTTGTGCTTGAATTTTTTGCTTGCTGTTTGATTTTGCTTTGCTTATTCTTTTAAGCGAGGTTATTTCATCAAACTTTTGTGAATTGCACTCACGCCTTTCACTCTGGCTCATCGGCGTTGCGCTGTTGATTCGTTTGGTTTTATTTTGGGGCTTCCTTGGGCACTCTCTTCATCTAATTGGACAGCAGTTTGCATTCCACTGTTCGGGTCGAAGACCAAATGTAATGGCTGCTCTTCTATCAAAGGCAAGAAAAATTTTGATACGCCCCGTTTGTTTCAGCGGATTGAAATCAATAACAGGTTGATTCGCAAACCAATCGCAAAGAATCTGATGTAATTTTGTTAAGTCATAGTATTGTTTTGCTGGGTGTTGAGATAGATCGAGTTTGCGTTTCACTTCATGTATGACAACTGCATACTAATAATAGTTACAGAAAAGAAATTGTGAACAAAGTGAACAAATCCACATGGCATCGATAGAATATGTCATTAAGTTTCATTTGCCATGCTATTCCAAATTCACTGCCTGAAATTTATCTTCAACAGCGTGAATAATCAAAATTTTTATCGTGAGTTATATTTTTTTTAGTGTTTGTCACAAGAGCTGACTAGTCAAATGCATTAGTAGAGAACTGATTTGATCACAAAGTGTTGTATCATTTATTGTTGTGGTGTTTTCTTTTTTCAAATTTTTCACTTATACGAAGCTTTTTGTTATCATAGGGCATGATTTGCGCTGAAGGTTGAGTCACTTTATTAAAACTAGCACTGTACAAGGAGCAGTCCATTTATCATAATCCATTTCAACAACCACTGTCCTCTTTATCTAGTGAAACTTTTACCAATATCTCTTGCGACTGTTTCAACCCATGACTCGCAATCAATGATATAGGACAACTATAACTGATAATTGGTCTTTTCCTACATGGTTCAGATTCAAAACTTTAGTTGTCGATCTCAAAGGGCAGTTTGCACAAATACCGATTTAAATCGAATTTTTTAATTTCCTCCCATCACATAGTTTTAAAACACATATTTTTTATTGACTTTTGCACTATTAGCAACAATCATCGCAACTGGAATGTACAGTCTGGATTCTTAAAATGTGTTTAAGTGTTCATAATGTGAAAAATATGAAGCAGCACTGATGAGCTGTTTTATATCTGGAATTTATTGAATGATTGTCTGAAACTGATTTTTGCTTCACTAAAATTTGGTTGTGTCTATTTCATCTCTAGGTAGGCAGTGTTATACTTAAAAATGAAATTTGAAAATTCTTATTTTTATAACATAGAGCGTCGAGTATCAGTCAACATTCTATAGAACCTAATTCGACTCGTGTTTGTAATCCATGATTCGCCAAAATGAGCTCTTTCAGAAGTTCTTTGACGAACTTTGTTGGGCAAGATGCAAGCTTGATTTGACGCTGAAGTTGCTTCGTTATTTGTTCCTGTTGAAAGTAAACAGTCTGTTGATAGAGGACTTTTAGTTTGTTGGGTAGATCTGAATCTTCAATTATTTTTTAGCCAAGCCTTCTTTTGGTGTTGACTTCATCCACTAACTCTCGGAACTTCTCGTCGTATCTGTGAGCTGTTAATTGAAGCTCCTCTCTGCTGGCTGTGCTTGAATTTTTTTGGTTGCTGTTTGCTTTTGCTTTGCTTATGCTTTTAAGCGAGGTTAATTCATCAACCTCTTGTGAATTGCACTCACGCTTTTCACTCTGGCTCAACGGCGTTGCGCTGTTGTTTCGTTTGGTTTTATTTTGGGGCTTCCTTGGGCACTCTCTTCATCTAATTGGACAGCAGTTTGCCTTCCACTGTTCGGGTGGAAGACCAAATGTAATGGCTGCTCTCCTATCAAAGGCAAGAAATATTTTGATACGCCCCGTTTGTTTCAGCGGATTGAAGTCTGTTACGGATATTGCGTTTAACTTTTGTGAACTGTATTAATTGCTGTGCTGCAAATTACTGTTGAATTACCTGTAGCTCTATTAGTTTCAATAACTAATTGTTCAGTTTGCTGTTTAACACATTTGTTTTGCTCAGAATAACAAAATAATTTAAATTGAAACGTTCAATTTTTGTTTAGTTTTTGGTTAATTACTCAGGTTACAAAACAAAATTCAAAATTCTAATTCGGACAGATTGTAGCGTTATAATATAGCTACACTTCTTTAAATTCTCAGTTTCTGTCTTAAAGATCGCAGAAACAGTCAGAAATATTGCATCTGAACAACTGAACAACCGTAATAGCAACTGAACAACCGTAATAGCAACTGAACAACAATAAAAAAATTTTCTAACTTTAATTTTAGCAATTCTCTCTCTATTGGTTTGAATAACCGTTATTTCGTACTGGACTAGGTTTTGCTAAAGCCAGTAAAAACAACTGACTGTGTGCCTTGCCTAAAGTTTCTTTCACTTAGGAGCTTCGTTCCTCAGAAAGAGAGATTGAGAATATCAAAGTTAATTCTATTTTCACAAGTCGAAGTTAAGTTAAAAATGTGCAATCAATAATATGATCTACTGAAACGAAACACGATAACAAGTAATTTACCGCTCAAGAAAATGTGCTTCAATACGCACTGTAGGTCGAAATAATGTAACCAAAATTGCGAATTTCAACTGAATTTTGGTAGTTTTTCAAGCTCCTTTCGTGCTGATAGTAATGTTGTTTTACTTGTCAAATTTTGCATCTCTGATTGGTTGTAGATAAAACTGTCGACAGAATGTGAAAACTTTTCCGCAACGTCACGTTTTCTGGGTAAGTTTGAAGTCATGGGAAGTTTTTTAACCATGTAGAAGTTTTGTCCTATCTTCTGTATCAATAACAGGTTGATTCGCAAACCAATCGCAAAGGATCTGATGTAATTTTGTTAAGTCATAGTATTGTTTTGCTGGGTGTTGAGATAGATCGAGTTTGAGTTTCACTTCATGTATGACAACTGCATACTAATAATAGTTACAGAAAAGAAATTGTGAACAAAGTGAACAAATCCACATGGCTTCGATAGAATATGTCATTAAGTTTCATTTGCCATGCTATTCCAATTTCACTGCCTGAAATTTATCTTCAACAGCGTGGATAATCAAAATTTTTATCGTGAGTTATATTTTTTTAGTGTTTGTCACAAGAGCTGACTAGTCAAATGCGTTAGTAGAGAACTGATTTGATCACAAAGTGCTGTATCATTTAAAACAGTTGTTTCAACCCATGACTCGCAATCAATGATATAGGACAACTATAACTGATAAGTGGTCTTTTCCTACATGGTTCAGATTGAAAACCTTAGGTGTGGATATCAAAGGGCTATTTGCACAAATACCGATTTAAATCGAATTTTTTAATTTCCTCCCATCACGTAGTTTTAAAACACATATTTTTTATTGACTTTTGCACTATTAGCGACAATCATCGCAACTGGAATGTACAGTCTGGATTCTTAGAATGTGTTTAAGTGTTCATAATGTGAAAACTATGAAGCAGCACTGATGAGCTCTTTTATATCTAGAATTTATTGAATGATTGTCTGAAACTGATTTTTGCTTCACTAAAATTTGGTTTTGTCTATTTCATCTCTAGGCAGGCAGTGTTATACTTAAAAATGAAATTTGAAAATTCTTATTTTTATAACATAGAGCGTCAAGTATCAGTCAACATTCTATAGAACCTAATTCGACTCGTGTTTGTAATCCATGATTCGCCAAAATGAGCTCTTATTTAATATTCGTCTTAAATACGATTAATTAGTTCCAAAAAGAAGAAGAGCAACTTAGAGGTTTCAAAACTCAGTGTCTAAAGTGGTATCAATCAAAATCAACCTATGACTTTGTTCAAAGAAAGATAGCCAATAATTCATCCACAACCATGAAATTCGGGAAAAAATTCAAACAAAAAATCAAAACAAATATCTACTGCCAAATAGAGTTTGGAGTTTGAGCGCAGATCGCCAATCTACTTAAAATCGAGCTTGAATGCAGATCGCTAATCTGCTTAATATTTTTGAACACAAATTTTGAAACAATAACTGAGAAACTGATCAGAACTGTTTCACCTGACTAGCATTGCGCAGACTCTCCAGCTGTGCATTAATGATCTTCAACACGTGAGGCCTTCCAAATATCCTTTCTAGAATTTTCCATGCAGCACCATAAAACTGTCAAAAATAGACCATTCGAGAGATTGCTGACCTTGCCTTGCTTGTCACTAGAGTCTCCAGATGGCTCATCTTCTTTTAGTCTGCTATTGGGCGGTGATATACTGTAGCAATGATCATACTAGACCAATCCGGCCCATCGAGAAGGTTTCTGTCAAAATTGTTCAACTTTAGATTTGGTAGGTTACTTTAATGCTACCTGATATATGTACTGTTGTATCGAAGACCAGCCGCTCGGGGTGAAACGACTGGATCTTCAACACTTGAGGAAGGGTCCCGTGAACTGCGATATTGCGAGAAGTGGCAATGCCTGTTCACTTCAAGGGTAGCTTCGGAGCAAGCCGGTAACCGATCTGGTGTTAGAAGGTGGTTCCTTCTACTGGCCCAGTCTGAGACATTTCTCTTCTTTGGGGTCCATTTGAAGGATGACTTGTCTCGAGCACTAGTTGTTTGGGAACCAAAATCATCATTGTCTAGGGCTGTTCTTTTCACTTTACGCTCTAGCTCTCTTCCTCCAGTAGGTGATGCTTGGTTTCTAGTTTATTCATTAGCCTTTACTGCTTCAGCTTTCTCCGCTCAAAACGTGCATGCTGTAGTGGCATCTTGGATTTAAATTCAACATAGAATTTCTTCAACCATTCTTCATGCCTTTGCTTTGCTGAAGATGTTTCCGAAACATTCTCCGTATATTGATCGCTTGCTGTGGCTCAATTTCGCACGGTTTGAGAAACTGGGTTGTCCGTTGGGTAGTTGTTGTTGCTTTTGCTGTCGTTCACTGCTTGAGCTCCGTTGCTTAATTCTGCTTTCATTGCTGGTTGAGTGCCTTTGCTTACATATGCAAACCAATGATAGTCCAAAGTTTCATTGCACTTCCTTGATTCTTTCAGAAGTTCTTCGACGAACTTTGTTGGGCAAGGTGCAAGCTTGATTTGACGCTGAAGTTGCTTCGTTGTTTGTTCCTCTTGAAAGTAAACAGTGTGTTGATAGAGGACTTTTAGTTTGTTGGGTAGATCTGAATCTTCAATTATTTTTTAGCCAAGCCTTCTTTTGGTGTTGACTTCATCCACTAACTCTCGGAACTTCTCGTCCTATCTGTGAGCTGTTAATTGAAGCTCCTCTCTGCTGGTTGTGCTTGAATTTTTTTGGTTGCTGTTTGCTTTTGCTTTGCTTATTCCTTTTAAGCGAGGTTATTTCTTCAACCTTTTGTGAATTGCACTCACACCCTTCTCTCTGCCTCACCGGCGTTGCGCTGTCGATTCGTTTGGTTTTACTTTGGGGCTTCCTTAGGCACTCTCTTCATCAGATTGGACAGCAGTTTGCCTTCCACTGTTCGGGTCGAAGACCAAATGTAATGGCTTCTCTCCTATCAAGGGCAAGAAAAATTTTGATACGCCCCGTTTGTTTCAGCGGATTGAAAACTGTACGTATATTGCGTTTAACTTTTGTGAACTGTATTAATCGCTGTGCTGCAAATTACCGTTGAACTACCTGTAGCTCTATTAGTTTCAATAACTAATCGTTCAGTTTTGCTGTTTAACACATTTGTTTAGCTCAGAATATCAAAAAAATTCAAATTGAATCGGTCAATTTTTGTTGAATTTTTGGTTAATTACTCAGGTTAAAAAACAAAATTCGAAATTCTAATTCAAACAGAGTGTAGCGCTAAAATATAGCCAAACTTCTGTAAGGTCTCAGTTTTTGTCTTAAAGATTGCAGAGACAGTCAGAAATATTGCATCTGAACAACTGAACAACCGTAATAGCAACTGAACAAAAATAAAACATTTTCTAACTTTAATGTTAGCAATTCTCTCTCCATTGGTCTAATAACCATTTTTTCGAACTGGACCTGGCTTTGCTAAAGCCAGTAAAAACAACTGACTGTGTGCCTTGCACAAAGTTTCTCTCACTTAGGAACTTCGTTCCTCAGAAGGAAAGATTGAGAATATCAAAGTTAATTCCCTTTTCACAAGTCGAAATTAAGTTAAAGATGTGCAATCACTAATATGATCTACTGAAACGAAACACGATAACAAGTAATTTACCGCTCAAGAAAATGTGCTTCAATACGCACAGTATGTCGAAATAAAATAACCAAAATTGCGAATTTCAACTGAATTTTGGTAGTTTTTCAAGCTCCTTTCGTGCTGATAGTCATGATGTTGTTTTACTTGTCAAATTTTGCATCTCTGATTGGTTGTAGATAAAATTGTCGACAGAATGTGAAAACTTTTCCGTAACGTCACTTTTTCTGTTTAAATTTGATGTCATGGGATTTTTGTTAACCATGTAGAAGTTTTGTCCTTTCTTTTGTATCAATAACAGGTTGATTCGCAAACCAATCGCAAAGAATCTGATGCAATTTTGTTAAGTCATAGTATTGTTTTGCTGGTTGTTGAGATGGATCGAGTTTGAGTTTCACTTCATGTATGAGAACTGCATACTAATAGTAGTTACAGAAAAGAAATTGTGAACAAAGTGAACAAATCCACATGGCATCGATAGAATATGTCATTAAGTTTCATTTGCCATGCTATTCCAAATTCACTGCCTGAAATTTATCTTCAACAGCGTGAATAATCAAAATTTTTATCGTGAGTTATATTTTTTTTAGTGTTTGTCACAAGAGCTGACTAGTCAAATGCATTAGTAGAGAACTGATTTGATCACAAAGTGTTGTATCATTTATTGTTGTGGTGTTTTCTTTTTTCAAATTTTTCACTTATACGAAGCTTTTTGTTATCATAGGGCATGATTTGCGCTGAAGGTTGTGTCACTTTATTAAAACTAGCACTGTACAATGAGCAGTCCATTTATCATAATCCATTTCAACAACCACTGTCCTCTTTATCTAGTGAAACTTTTACCAATATCTCTTGCGACTGTTTCAACCCATGACTCGCAATCAATGATATAGGACAACTATAACTGATAATTGGTCTTTTCCTACATGGTTCAGATTCAAAACTTTAGTTGTCGATCTCAAAGGGCAGTTTGCACAAATACCGATTTAAATCGAATTTTTTAATTTCCTCCCATCACATAGTTTTAAAACACATATTTTTTATTGACTTTTGCACTATTAGCAACAATCATCGCAACTGGAATGTACAGTCTGGATTCTTCAAATGTGTTTAAGTGTTCATAATGCGAAAACTATGAAGCAGCACTGATGAGCTGTTTTATATCTGGAATTTATTAAATGATTGTCTGAAACTGATTTTTGTTTCACTAACGTTTGGTTGTGCCTATTTCATCTCTAGACAGTGTTATACTTAATTCTGACTTCTGAAACTTCATAGTATTATAACATAGAGTGTCGAGTATCAGTCAACATTCTATAGAACTTAATTCAACTCGTGTTTGTAATCCATGATTTCGCCAAAATGAGCTCTTATTTAATATTCGTCTTAAATACGATTAATTAGTTCCAAAAAGAAGAAGAGCAATTTAGAGTTTCAAAATTCAGTGTCTAAAGTGGTATCAATTAAAATCAACTTATAACTTTGTTCGAAGAAAGATAGCCAATAATTTATCCACGACCATGAAATTCGGAACAAAAATTCCAGAAAAAAATTCGGCGCTCAAACGAAATAGACAGTGATCGCACAAATTGTCAGCAACCTATTTTATACCTTACCATTAATTTGAAAGCAATGCTATTGAAATATTGATGAAACAGTATATGCAACTAAAAACGCTTGAATTTAAAGATATAAATGTCCAACTTATTAAATATCACCTTTCGGATCTTTTCCGTTTGCCCCCCCCCCCCCCCCCCCCCAGTCAAAATTAGTCAAAATAATCTTCATTGCCTTATCTCAGACTAAAGTGACGCTCACCAAAGCTGTCCATCAGTAAGAAGTTTTTTGAAGCTGAAACTTCTCTGTAGATTAAATGCATTCGAATCAGCTGAACATATTTCAGGTTGAAGGCATTAAAAATTTTTTGGCTTTATATAGCGTTGAAAGCTTTTCTTTTTATTATAACTCTGCATCAGGTTAAATTCATCATATGGAGGCATGTTATTGCTGCTCCCATGCCTGAAGCTGCATACTCACAGGAATCTTGATTTTTGCACGCGCGTTTCTTTTTAAAAAAAGTAAATTGATTAGTAGCAGAATAGTACTGTTGCGTATCCTATAGAGAAAACAAATTTTTGAAGCACGAGAAGAAAAATCTTCTTCCTTAAAGGTTTAAGAGGAGACTCATTCCTCATTGATGTCAAACAGTTTAGCTAATCCTCTAGAAAAGTTAAGATGTCATTAACTAAACAATTATTAATTTTTTTTCAAATCAAAAATAACAAGTTTTTTTTTATAAAACAAATGAAAACTATTTGGTTTTTTTGTAAAATTGAAATTGCTGTTTTGATCCCAAAGAACACCAAGAGATGGTGTCACTTTGTCGCGTGGTGTCTTCTAGATCTGCAAATTTTCGGATTTTTTTTAAATAGAAATAATCTTAGTTTTTGGTGTTTTATATGAGATCAAAATGGATAACACAAAAAAGATATGAATTATGAGTAAACGTACGTCTGGTACGAATGGTTCAAGATAACAGTGATGTGCAAATTGGTTTGTTCTAAAGTAAAACCATTTTGTCACCATATTTCACTTTTCTCTCAAAAACATTTTTAGCTTTCCTTGAAATACTTTTAATGTTATTTGTTAGCAGTTCCACTACAATATTACAGTTCTATAACTACTTTGTTCTCAAGTTCTTTCTACTTTGGATTGCTTTGGATACCCTATTCAATAAAATTTAGTTTTAGTGCTTCTTACACATGAAGTGTCCGTGAAGTGTTAATGTTAGGGAAAAATTTTAATCTTCTACAGACCTGAATTTCACGAACGATTCTAAGTTAATGTTTTTTTACAAGCTCATAAATTTTTTACAGCAATATATATATATATATATATATATATATATATATATATGTGTGTGTAAAAGTTGAATGGTGTTAAATGACCCGCAGAAGCAAATTTATTTTCTTCAAGATTGATTTTTATTGAAGTTCTACTATCGAATAATTTTTCGAGGTTCTTTAAAACAATGCCACGGTTTTGTTCTATGTAGGGGGTTAGCGTTGAAAGCACCGTTGCTTTTTATATTGGAGCTGAATGGACGATTCCTCTAAAATAAATTACATGGCAAATTTGGAAAGAAAAATTGTAGTGTATGAATTTGAGATATATGACAAAACTTATAAGTGACTTTGGTAGAGTGCCGTAAACTGTCTTGAAACACCCACTTCCCAAACTATAACACGCCAACCATTTGAAATATGCAGCTGTATATAAGACAAGGAGGCTCGTTAATGTGCGTTCGCGTAGATTTCGCGTGCTTATCTACCTTTTGACTTAACTGTGTAATGAGTTACATTTTTGACAAAGAGTTAATCAAAAATAGATGTATGAGTTTAAAAAAAATCGTTAAACAACCAAACTATTAATTGAATTAAATAATGAGATGCTTCCTTACAACGAGATCTGCCATTAAAATGACTTTAAGAAAAATAAACAACAAAAAAAGCAAAAACAAAATTTTTACGGCAAGAACTCAATACATAAATTTAGAACCACCTAATAACAACTTCAAAGTACAATCAGGCAAAACCCTAACTACCCAAACATACTTTTCCCTCGCTACACAGCAGATGGGATTTTTTCCATAATGAGACTAGGTAACCTGTCGACAAAAAGAAGAAAAAATGAGGCCAAAATCAAAAATCAATCAACATTTTTAAACCAATTGTTTTCAAAAGTCTTAAAAATCATTAGGTTTTAAAAATTAATTCTTCATAAATTTAATAAAAAGACACAATGAATCCAAAAAACCTGTTTTTCGTTAGACTATGCCATCAGAATGAACTAAAAACGCAGAAAAACTCAAAAACTACGAACAACAATTTACAAACATTGCGAAAACACAAATTAGTGGAACCATCAAAATCATTATCCATTGTCTGAATATTAAGTACTTTTATTTCACTTTCTATTCAAACTAATTCAGATAAAATTATACTGAATGAATATATAAGTTCAATTGGGCCATATTTGAAAATCATTGTCATCTGTTATTACGCCACTGTGCTAAAGAAAGAGAAAAAGAAACTCAACTACACCAATCACATAATTTTTTATGAAAACACATATTGTCCAACAAACAAAACATCAGTTGCATCTTATTAGCAGTAATCTTGTTAACTTTTAAAATGCAGCTAACTGTATGGGATTTCTCAATGATGAGAATAAGTTACAATTGGACAAAAAGAACAAAAACTGAAAAAATTGAGAAATTGTTAAAAATCTTGAAAATCGGATTCTTCTTTTTAACAATTTGACTGCAATAAATCAACATAGAAGAACGAATAAATTAAAACCACCGAATTTTTGAGAAAACCCGTACTATCAAAGCCATTAAACTCATCAGCCTTCAACGGAAGCTAGAAAATACGCCAATTTACGCCTCTATGAGACAAAAAAGATGCTTGTCATTCATATGTTATAATTAGGACATTACAATAAGTCACTGACTATGGAAATCAGCAAATACAAGTAAAATCCAATATTTGAGTAAAAAAAGTGCCAGAAGAAAGCGTCGAATCCCTTTAAAGCGTATGCTTTTCTCTGAAAATTTTATGAAAGTTTCATTGACCATTTTCTCTTTAACCAATGCAATTTGGAAAAAATTTGTAGTGTATGAATGCGAGATATATGACACAATTTGTAAGTGACTTTGGTAGAGTCCTTTAAACTGTCTTGAAGCATCCAATCCCCAAACTATAGCACTCCAACCATTTGAAATATGCAGCTGTATATAAGAAAAGGACGCTCGTTAATGTGCCTTCGCATATGATTTTCCGGCCGGCGCTTATCTACGTTTTGACTTAACTGTCTTTTGAGTTACATTTTTGACGAAAAATTAATCAAAAACAGATGCATGAGTTTAAAAAAGTCGTTACACAACTAAACTATTAATTGAATTAAATAATGAGATGCCTCCTTACAACGAGATCTGCCATTAAAAAGACTGTAAGAAAAAAAAACAACAAAAAAAGCAAAAACAAAATTTTTACGGCAAAAACTCCATACATATATATAGAACCACCTAATAACAACTTCAAAGTACAATCAGGCAAAACCCTAACTACCCAAACATACTTTTCCCTCGCAACACAGCAGATGGGATTTTTCCATGATGAGACTAGGTAACAAGTCAACAAAAAGAAGAAATAATGAGGCCAAAATCAAAAATCAATCAACATTTTTAAACAAAATATTTTCAAAAGTCTGAAAAATCTTTAGATTTTAAAAAATAATTTTTCATAAATTTAAAAGTCAAAATGAAACCAAAAAAACCTGTTTTTCGTTACACTAAGCCATCGGAATGGACTAAAAACGCAGAAAAACTCAAAAAACTACGAAAAACAATTTACAAACATTGCGAAAACACAAATTCGTGGAACAATCAAAATCATTATCTATTGTCTGAATATTAGGTACTTTATTTCACTCTCTATTTAAACTAATTCAGATAATATTATACTGAATGAATATATAAGTTCAGTTGGGCCATATTTGAAAATCTTTGTCATCTGTTATTACGCGACTGTGCTATGTGCTAAAGAAAGAAAAAAAGAAACTCAACTACACCAATCACATAACTTTTTATGAAAACACATAATGTCCAACAAACAAAACATCAGTTGCATCTTATTAGCAGGAATCTTGTTAATTTTTAAAATGCAGCTAACTGTATGGGATCTCTCAATGATGAGAATAAGTTACAATTTGACGAAAAGAACAAAAACTGAAAGAATTGAAAAATTGTTAAAATTCTTGAAAATCGGATTCTTCTTTTTAACAATTTGACTGCAATAAATCAACATAGAAGAACAAATATATTAAAACCACGAATTTTTTGAGAAAACCCGTACTATCAAAGCCATTAAATTCATCAGCCTCTTTACGCCAATTTACGCCTCTATGAGACAAAAAAGATGCTTGTTGTTCATATTTTATCATTCGGACATTACAATAAGTCACTGACTATGGAAATCAACAAATACAGGCGAAATCCATTATTTGAGTAGAAAAGTGCGAGAAGGTGTCGAAGCCCTTTAAAGCTTATGCTTTTCTCTGTAAACTTTATAAAAGTTTTATTGACCGTATACTCTTTAGCCAATGCAACTATCAATATAAGGATAATGTGTTCAGATTCCAAAAGAAACCAAAATTACGCGAAAAAAAATCCAAGCATTTTTTAAAAAAATAATGAAAACTCGTGCATCGAAGTCATAACACAAATATTTAGAAGATAAAACCGCTAACTTCACTTATTTTGTTTGAAGAAGAAAATCAGAGGTTCCGCTCATTTCTCAGACTGACTTAAAGTTCACAAAAATTTGTTTAGGATCGGATAATTCTCGAAAACTCATTTTAAAAACTTAACAGCCATTAAATTTAATAGCTTTGAACGAAAGTCAATAATTAAGCTCAATTATGCCTCGATTCGAGAACAAGAATAATTGTCGTGCATAGGTAATCAATAAGACATCACAATAAGTCTTATGATTATGGAAACAACAGCAAAAGCAGGCAAAAACCAAAAATTTAAAAGAAAATTGCGAGAAGAAAGTGTCGAAGACATTTAAAACATAAGCTTTTCTCTGGAAATTTTAACCATGATTCGTTGAAGCTCTTTTCTAAGCCCATAGGAGATATCATTATCAGGATAGTCTGAAAAAAATTCAAGAGGGACCAATAAAAACAATATATCCAAAAAAAATTTTTTTTAAATTTTGAAATCTTGTTGCATTGTATTCATATAACAAAAAGTTAGACAATAGATCCGCAAAATCAGATTAATTTTGGCTGCAGTAGAAAAGAGGGTGGTCCTGTCATTACTGTGACTGACATACAATTCACGAAAATAAAATTATGATTGTTTAATGTTAAAAAAATTTCTCAAAAAATAATTTTTAAAGTCTTAACAGCCATTAAATTTAATAGCTTTGAATGAAAGTCAATAATTTCGCTCAGTTATGCCTCGATTCAAGAACAAGAATAATTGTTGTGCATAGGTAATCAATAAGACATCACAATAAGTCTTATGATTATGGAAAAAACAGCAAAAACAGGCAAAAACCAAAAAAATCAAAAGAAAATTTCGAGAAGAAAGTGTCGAAGACATTTAAAACATAAGTTTTCTCTGGAAATTTTAACCATGATTCATTGAAGCTCTTTTCTAAGCCCATAGGAGATATCATTATCAGGATAATCTGATAAAAATTCAAGAGGGACCAATAAAAATAATATATCCAAAAAAAATTTTAAAAAATTTTTAAATCTTGTTGCATTGTATTCATATAACAAAAATTTAGACAATAGATCCGCAAAATCAGATTAATTTTGGCTGCAGTAAAAAAGAGGGTGCTCCTGTCATTATTGTGACTGACATACAATTCACGAAAATAAATTTATGATTGGTTAATGTTAATAAAGTTTCTCGAAAAATAATTTTTAGAGTCTTAACAGCCATTAGCAGTCAACTCAAAGCTCTAGATATGTTCACTTAATGCTCATTACGAAATCTATTGCTCCTTTAGTCAACAAGAATATTCCATAGGACTCCAAAAATTTAGTAAAATCTTGAAACGAAAATCAAAATTTCAGTTAAAATTACGAAAACTACGAGTCGAATCCAAAAAAAAAATACAGCGATTCCTTGAAATCGTTTTTTTTGTTCTTTCGGCTTCATTGGACTGTAAATCAAATTTTTCATTAACGGAACCTTGATTTCGAGTTTTTTTGATAATAAACTTCCCTATGAGACCAGAAAAAGTCTTTTTATCGCCTTTCGTCTATTCGGAACTCCGAACTGATTCAGTTTGTGGCGTTGAATGTAATTTTGAATTAATGTTCTAATAAGAAAGATCTTAATTCGAAAAATATGCTCTAAAAGTAAACAAAATCGTGCTAAATATCCCGTGTTCTCACAAAACTTCAATCCTCGATAACTCGAAAAAAAACGAAATTCAAAAAAATCTTTTTAGTTTCGAATTCTACGCTGATGAGCTTTTTAATGATGCCACTCACATTTCTCTACGATGAACATATCAATCGGCCAATATTGTCTGAAGAAAAGAAACCCATTCGAGTATATAGTTCCTCCCCCCACAAGTGGGGTCGGAACAAAAATCAGGCACTCAATAATCCGTCTGTCACTGCAGTGATATGTCAGAGATAAAAGGTCATAAAACTTGCCCTGTGCTTTTCTCAAAAGATAGCATCCAATCCGCGCCATTTAGACCACTAACCAGCCAAAAATCTTTAATTTCCTTGTCCATTTGATAGTTTTAACCACTTCTTCACATAAACAAAGTATATAGTAGATGAGGTTATCTAGGTGGCAGATTTGAGCAAGTGGTTTTAAATTGAGTTTGTGTTACAAAAGTTTAAGTATATCTATATGCTCAAAAGCATATTAGGCACTAAAATACGAAATATTGAGCCAGGACTATTTTGATATTCGTTGTCATTAAAAACTTCGATTATTAGACGGAAAACTAACTCTTTAACAAATAATTTAAAAAGAACACTGAATTTCCCACAAGATGCGTAGTAAATAAAAGTGAAGTCAGTGTATAGGAAACAAATTTTTTTACTTTTATCATTAAAATCGATTTTTTTGATTAAAACTGGTAATATGAAATATGAAACGGAACAAAACGTAGACGAAATTCTTACCTTCTCCGTCACCTTCCTGCATTCTTACCTATCTTCTTGCCTTTCAAGACAACTACAATTGATAACTAGGGTGGTCTTTTTTATTTCTAGGTAATGTGCAATCATTCACTGTGCAATGTGTGCTGAGCATCAATCTGTTCAACGAGAAGATATACCTGTTCATTTGGTTCTGGCTCGTGTTCGTCGGCATCGCGACTCTAATCAACTTCCTAGAATGGGTAGTGAGAACCATATGTTTCAATGATCGGCTGGGCTACATCAAGAAACACCTAAAATACATGGACAGATACAACACGGCCGAGGATAAGAAGCTATGCAAGCGATTCGTCAATCTCTACCTTCGGCCAGACGGAGTCTTCATGATTCGACTCCTGTCTAAAAACACGAACAGTATCATAGTGTCGGAACTTGTTGCGCAACTCTGGGATAATTACGTAAGCAAACCGCATCATCACCACCACACTATAGGCATACCACCAGGTACAGGTGCCAATCCCAACAGCACTAATGCCTCCAACAAAAAGCCCAGCAATAACATCACGAATAGTAGCGATCCAGTTCCTTATATGGCAAGAAAAGGTGTCTACGACTCGACATCCAATAGGAAAGTGATCACGAGTCCTCAGTATCCGCCGACAGAGCCAGTTCATTATGGCAGCAGTAATACATATCAAAGACGCCTCGGCTCGCCTGACGGAAGTGTCGTTGACGTATAATTATTCTCATTACGTAATAGTTATTTCACAGTTACGCCACGTGTTTCGTAACAAAAATTTTTTCACACTTTTCCAGTTTCTCCAGAAGTTTGGTCGCAGTTTTATTTCGAAGTTGGACTGAAATTTTCAAATAAATTGATTAACTAATGCTAATTTTTAGATTTAATTTCTCATATTCATTGTATATTTACAGGCAATTTCTTCATCAGATTGGCTCTTCAAGTGCAAATAATTTTTGTTATCGAGAATTTTAAAAGTTTCCATTATAGTTTTAAAATCAATCTTTACACATACATCAGTTTTGAAAAATTTCGCTATTTGCGAGGTTTAGAATTTAATCAAACTGCGCGCTGTGTATGTTTATCGTTCTCAACGATAGCTTTAAAGTGAACAATTTCAGATTATTTGCTTGCTTGCTTTTTGGACAAATCTGGACTAAAAAGTCACGATCACTTAATTAGTTTTGTTACAACGGCCTTTTTAAAGGTTCAACCTGAAATTTCCCTTTTCTCTGCTAAATTACTTCATTTTCATTCTTTCCCCTTTTGCCGTCCGGATCGATTTGTTTCCCAAGGGGACAAATCTTCACAAAGTTTCAAAAATTATACGCGGGTGATGATAAAAACAGGTATATACTGATGACCAAGCCATTCCTTCACTTTTATTCTCCCCTTTTCTCTCCCCTTTCCCTATCCCGGCTAAACTAGAAAGGAGGCAACAATGTCCAATTTGTTGAGCTTTGAACCCCAAAAGTATCCGCTTTAATCTAGTTCACGTTTTAATAAGGCGCTCCCGGCAAACCCCCCAAGGACTTGCTCAAAATTAAGAGCCAAGCAGCTACCTAGCAGCCCATGGCATTGGTTCTGCAGCAGCAGCAGCAGCAACAACCCCACCACAACCACTCACTCTCAAAAGTCACGCAGCCCTTTTTCCCCAAATCAACTCAAAGTCACGTGTCTTTCTCAATCGTAATGTATTTTTGTACATATATCATCAATGCGTATGGTGGTAGTAGTGCGCACACTTGCAGTTAAAGCTACACAAAATGTTCACTTTGGGTTGTAAATTTGTTCACGCTTGCCTGACAACCATTTGATTTATTCACCGTTCTCCCCCATGTAATTACGCAGCTATACGGAAAATGCCTCTCAAAATTGATCAAAATTGAATGAACCACGGCTGAAAACTTTTCACCCTAGTCTCAAAAACAAGCGAGGAAAGATCTCTGAAATAAACACATGCAATTATGCGCAATTTTATAGCAACGAACTAACAAACAATGTCGACTGTATTGAGAAAAAACTTTTTCATAAAATTGAGATGTAATTTGAAGTAGAAAAATCAATTAAACAAAAAGCCACGCCTTTAGAAATTTTGATCAATTAAAGCAGCAATTCTAAGGCGTTTTGCAACCACAGCAGTTGAATCACAATGGTACTTTCTGAGTGACAAAGGACCAACTTTATTTCATAACACAGGGGAATTTCAAGTAGTTTTAGCCATTAAAAGCAGCAAGGTGAGTGATTTTGACCAGAACCCTCGATTGATTTAAATTGAACTAGGTGCTGGTTTTTGTTTATCCATTATCACAGAAAAAGGAAACTGTTAATAAATGCGAAGGTTTTCACCCTGACATGTAAGCATTTTTTCAGATATGTTGAAACTTGAAGCAAATAACCTTAAAATCTATTTTGATGATGTGAAAGTTACAAATTCTCAACCCGGGTTGATCTCATGTATCAAAATGTTACAAAAATACAGCTTCCTATTATGTCGTCTATGAAAAGTTGTAATCCTAGAACTTTCATAAATTGAAAGTTTTAATTAAATTTTAAAGTAAATCCTGAAAAAAGCTATAACAAAACGCAAATGAGCAGGCCAGTTCTATTTCGAAATGAACCGTAAGCATATTCGTTGGATGTGATGTGGTGGATTTTGAAGATACCCCAGTTTACCAGATATCACGTTATAAGGAAAAACTCATTTTTGCACTAGTTTCTGAAACAACAAAATTGTAGATTATTTGATTACTCGTAATAACAGGACAATTTTTGTGCAAAAACAAAATATAATTGGCAAGGTTTTAAAGCCAGTACTTTGGAGTCATTGTTTAAAAACAACTTGTAGAACCTGTAGGATTTCTTACATCACAGTGTAAACTAATTTTTCCTAGCAGACACACGGAAACAAAAAGTGCACAGCTAATTTATTCTAGTTCTTCTAGTTTTCTATACCGATATAACTCATGCGCCTACTTTTTTGTTTTTAATTACAATTACCCAATGTTTGATTAGGATTTATTTAGTAAAATATATTTAAAGACTAACTTTATAAGTTTCCGCTTTCATTGTTTGAGCTGTTTCGGGTTTCTATGAAATCTATAACTTTTCATAAAAACTGGAGGCCGAAATCCTCAAATTATTCCTAAAAATATTTGTTTTTTAATCAGCTTCTATTAACAAACAAGCAAATAGAAAAAAATGGCCAACATGTAGAAAAACCTCTTGAAAAGTCTTGATAAAAAGCTTATTGACGCATCCAGTAATAGTTGGAACCATCCAGAAACAGATTTCATTGTAGTCTCGGACGGATTAGAACCACTGATTTTTAAAGACTTCCTTGAGAAACTGGGTCTATGCATCAGAAAAACATTTTCGCGGTCGTCAGGTAACAAACGAAACAATATAAATACTCAGTACTCAGTGTCCTTTAGAAGTTCGCGTTGCGAAGTCTTTTCCTAAGCTCATAATTCAAACATGAAGTTCAAAGAAACATGCAACTCAATCCGAATTTCATCAAAGCATTAAAACGGAACAAAACTACCAATCATTTTACCACCAAAAGTTTAATATAGAATTAGCGAAATTAATTGAAGAAAACCACATCGAAAAGTTATCAAGTTCCTCAGATCATCTTTTACTATATCATCATCTCCATTAGTTTTTAACGTTAAAAGAATTTTTACTGTTGTTTGTTACTGTTACAGAGTTTAAATCATTCAAACGATCACCAAACTCAAAAATTCTAAATGAAGTTTATCTTAGAAACAAATATCAACAGATTAGTGACCACTGGTGCAAAATAATACCCCTTTATCAAACATCTACTTGAAGTACTCGTATAAACGAATAAATTTACAGCCAGGTAAAGCTCAGCAAAGAAATTTAAACATAAAAAAAGTGGAAAAGACAGGTATTTTTTGATTTAACAATGGTTTTTATGTTTATTGCCTCACAGATATGCACTGAGATTTTCAAATAGAATTGACTATACCTTAGTTACTATAAAGAAAAACACAACAGAGCAACTCTATCATCAATTTCGCCCTGTGTTTTGGATGTCTCAACAATTCAACTGGACTCTCATGAGAAACACCTTGTCGAAATTCGGAACGTCATAGTGAACGCAAGAAAGTACCATGAGAACCCGAAATTTGAAACGTGCATTAAATGTGATGCGTCAATCGGTCGATTAGGCACAGCATTAGAACAGCAAGTTGATTAGAAGTCAATTATTTTTGCCTCTTGATTCCTAAACTCTTGTCAGGGACGTTGCATCGTAAACAAATCAGTCTTAGTGGGACTTTTTAATAAAAAACAGACCATTGAAGTTTACTTTCAATACTAAAAGAACACCGTTCAAATAAATTCCATAATAGTTTTTTAACACGGTGCTCTGATTCTACTAATCCCTATCATTTTTTTCATAGATTATTTTCCAAGCACTAAAATGGGCTCGGCAGATTGGCTTTCCACCCTTTTCAGCTAGCTAAAAAATATCAAACTACGAGGCCAATTTTTAAATTTTAAAATTAGAACTGATATCTGAAATGACCAATTCAATAAAATTAAATTGAATCACGTCAACATCCAGTACACTCACTCTATTTAGCAAAGCAATCGCCGCCCAAATGACACTTGCAACAAGGTCACAATAACAGTCTGTTACAACATACAGCGCACTGACTTAGCATGCACTGTTGTAATCCGTAACTCGCTGTGCAAAATTAGCCGGAAAATTCAACTACAATTCAAGAAGTTCCAAATATGCATCTTTCGCGCCGTAAGTTTAATTTATTACACTACTTTGATCTCAAAACGCACATTAATAAAGTGCGTCACACCAAGAAACTGACGCTTGCAATCGTACTAACCAACGTACGTACAAAAAATCCACTCAATTTGGGCCAATTGAATGAAATTGCCAAAAATTTTTCAAATGCACATAACAAAAACTTAAACAATGGTCCATCATCACTCTTGCAATCATATCTTTTAGTCTAACGTCAACAAATCTATGTTAACAAATTTAAAATGCAAACATTTTAGTCTGCTCCAAAAACTTCGAAACGCTCAAGAAATCGAGTGACATTAGAATCAACGCCAGTCCCGCTCAAGAGGCACCAAAAGCTGCTAAATCTGAATCACCCTGCTTTTCGTCTAATCATTGTACACATCAATCAATTAGCCCTAGTAGTTAGACACTTATTAAAATTATAACTGTTTTACGCAAGTGACTAATAGATCAACTCATCAGTTCAGACTTGGAAACAGAAGAAGAACGGGAGTGTATCCTGAAAAATAATGAAAGTAGACTTAAAAAAACTAATGTTTCGACTCAATTTGGTAAACCTTTCTTGTAAAATTGAGCTGCTTTTGCGGAGATGAGAAAAACAGAAAAACGCGATACCAATCATGCTGCAAAAAGCCCTCGTTGATTATCTACATACTCGCTATCCGCAAAAATGTGATTGATTTTAATTGCATAAAACTCTTGGTGTACATACATGAAGACAGATCATCGTCAAATTGGTTGATTACAAATCTTTTACAGCGATATGTAAGGATTTTAAGCCAGTTAATCCAGCTAAATGTTTTTCATCACATACATTATGTTGTTAACCGAATCAAGAAATTCAACGTGATTTTGGGAGACCAATAATTAACAAAAATCGACAAAACTTGTCTTCAGACTCTAATGGATAAACTCTCGAATATCCCAGAGCGGAAATCTCATACAATTAGAATGACACAAATAAAATTTGTATTTTCAACATATAAAGTTTTGATCAGGGAGTTCCTCCTTCAATTACAATTGATCATATCAAAATGTATATTCGGAAATCAAGTAAAAAGGTTTTGCTTGCTTCACAATATTGAAATTATTGAAGCTCCTGCTAATGATCATCGCGCTATAGGTTTCGTTGTATGTCTCAATCCGACAATCAAACGTCGCCTTGCGTTTTCTAAAGTAGAAAAGCCCGCTACAAATTCGTTCTGCGTGAAAGCGGCTTTAAAATCTATTCGATACCCTCTGCGTATATGCAATCAAAGGAAAACAAATGCTTTGCCCTCGATAGCATGTTCTGAAAGAGAACGAAAGAAACCGCTCAAAAATCGATGCACTACGCCAAAAACTTCCATTTTTTCATATGATTACATAATTTCCATCAAAGAGTTTTCGAAAGAGCAAAATCCGACTAAATATAAAAACAAGAAGAGAGATGTGGGTAGCGGAGGTTCATCTAATAGAAGCGCGGAACGCGGAACGCAAAATAGGCTACAAAAATTGAGCGTCTTCACTACACTGTCAAATCCCTCCGGAAAATTCGAATCAACACCCGTCTCGCACATTACAAATTTTGCGTCGAATGATCTGTCATCCGCTCTAAATTAGATAAATCCCGCAACTGAGGACAATAACACGAGCACTACAAGAAAACATTGAAAGAACCCAAACCTGACTATGGGGATGTATGTCATACTTGAAGTCCTTTTAAGGAAGTTATGTCAGATGTAAAGCACTTAATGTCAATTTTAGTTCGTTTTGACTTAAACCCTAAAATTGTTATTAGATTTGACCAGCTTTTAATTCATTCTTTCTCTTTGTTCGTTTTTTGTCAGAATGTCCTATTACTGAGTAAATGTCTGATCAGCTAGTAGTCTGACTCTCTAATCATGCAGTTTTTTATATTCTGACCTTCATTGATCAAAATCAGCTGCTTAATTGAAATCTTTTTTGGTTTTGCGATTTTCCTTCAGAAAACAATTCGTATTTATGCGCAATTCTGGCATCGCAATTTGCATTCGAAAATTTTTAGAAACGTTTTTGCTCCGCGGAGCACAACAAAAAAACTCTCCCGCACGACAACGTTTTAAGTAGAAAGAAATTTTTTCGAGTTGTTTCTTTTCCGTTAACAAGAAGGAAAAAAGTGTTTCGGTTCCAGGAAAACTGCTTAAACCATGGACACAAAAATCGGAGAACTCAATAAAAACTTATTGCGTCTTCACAGTAGATTCAGAAAAAAATTCAAAAATTCATTTGATAATAGACTAGACCATTTTCTTGATTGCTTTAGTTTTATGTAAAACATTATTGTTATTAGTTTTTGATAGCCAAATTTTTGTCCTTAGTCACCTATAGTTTTTTAAGTATTCTATTTTAAATTGTTAGAATAAATCAAGAAATTGGAAAATATTGGAGAGATCTTCATGTAACAATGAGCTGCATTTGTGGAAATGGGAAGGACGCGACAACAAAAGTCTTTCAAAAAGCCCTTCTTGGTGATCTCAGTTTTATACATCCGTTAAAATGGGAACGACTCTAATGGCCACGCACTCTTAGAGGTCATCCATGAAGAGAGGTCTTGCACCGAGATATAAGGCGTTCAAACAAGTTACTCCAGCTATCCAATATTAATCGCATACATCATGTGGTTAACAGAATCATGAAATTGAAAGTTGTTTTTTGGCTGCAATAAATAAAAAACGCAAAAATTATCTCCTAACTCCAATGAATACACACTCGAAACACAGCAGAGCTGAATTCTTGGGCAATTTTAATGGTGAAAATATAAATAAAATCTTCGACATGAATTTTTAATTAGAAAAGCCTCGTTCAATTATACTGGACCTTTGCAAGATGATTCATTAGAAGTCAAGTGAAAGAGTTTGGCTTACTTTACAATTTTAAAAGTATTGAAGCTCATATTGATTGAGTACAAACCTTGTACAGTGATATGCAAGGATTTCAAACTAGTTACTCCAGCTAAGTGTTCTTCTTCACATACATTATTTTGTCAACCGAATCAAGAAACTCAACGTGATTTTTGGAGACCAAAAAATAACAAAATTTGACAAAACTTGTCTTCAGACTCTAATGGATAGACTCTCGAATATCCCACAGCTGAAATCTTGTACAAATAAAATGGCACAAAGATAATTACTTTTTTTAACATAAAGTTTTAATCAGGGAGTTCCTCTTTCGATTAGAAATGATCATACCAAAATGTATATTCGGAAATCAGGTAAAAAGGTTTTGCTTGCTCCACAATATTGAAATTATTGAAGCTCATGCCAATGATCATCGCGCCATAGGTTTCGATGTATGTCTCATTCAAACAATCAGACGTCGCCTTGTATTCACTCAAGTAGGAAATTCGGCTACAAATTCGTTCTGCTTGAAAGCTGCTTTAAAATCTGTTTTTAAAATCTGTTATACATTCGCTACGTATATGCAGTCAAAACAAAATAAAGATTTGGTCCTCAAAAGCGCGTCTTGAAGGTAAATCAAACGCCTCACTAGGCAAATTATGCACTACACCAAAACCTTCTAATTTTTCATATGAAAACTTAATCGACCAATTTTTTGATATGGAACATGTGATGCCTGCAAAACATCTATCTGAAGAAGTCTGATATTTGGGGTACAAGAGTGACATAGAAGTCGAATTGGGAATAACTCGCGACACCCGAGACTCCTCTGATAGTGAAAAACAAAGCAACTGATGGCGAGTCATCTTTTCGAAGGACAACAAACGCACATTGACCAATCCTCTCAAGTAGAAAGCAGTAGAACTCAAATAAGAAGGAAGATCAAAGGCAACAAGAGTTGTAAAAAGAATCTGGAAGTCACTTACGAAATTTTAGATGTTGCACCATTGTACAAACTAGTACTATGAATTTGCAACTTGTAAAACAAAAAAACTACCGGTTACCATTTGCAATAAAGCTAGGGCGAAATTGGAACTGTACAAGATGACATACCTCCTGAAAACTAAACGCCGATAGATCTAGGCCCCAGGAGAATTGAGAAAACTCAAGAGAGCAGAAAGGCGACTAAATTTAAATACAAGAAGCCAGACTCAGGCTGAGGAATTTCTTCCAATGGGAGCAATATACAGAGTTTAATGCTAAAAAGGCTACAGAAAATGGTCAGGTTCTCAACACTGCAAAATCCACCTCGAGAAAGCAAATCACCACCCGCCTCGCACATTACACGACGTTTTTTGTCAAATTTTCCGTCATCTGCTCTACATCAGATATATCCCGCAACTGAGGACAATAAAACGAGTTCCAGAAGAAAAGATTGAAATAACAGAAGCCCGATTATCGGGATATATGTTGTTCTCGAAATCCTTGCAGTGAAGTTATGTCAATTGTAAAGCAGGTATTGTCTATAATAGTTCCTTTTAATTTGACTCCTAAAATTATTGATAGATTTGATCACATTTCAATTCACTTTTTTATTCGATGATTTTCTGCATTACTGAAGAAGTGTCTGCTCAGCTGATAAGCGGTCTCTTTGATCATCAATAATTTCATAAACAAACTTTCATTGATCAAATTCAGGTGCTGAACTGATATAAATTGCTTCTTGTGTTTTCCTTTTAGAAAAAAACTGATTAGCAAATTCTATTTTAATTGCAATCCTCGCCTCGAGAAGTCACGTGTTTCAGTTCCGGAAAACGCTCAAGGAAGAAAAGTGTTTTGGTTCGGAAAAACTGTTTAATCCACGTATATAAAAATTGCGAAACCGAAAGAAAATTTATCGCGGCTTCACACAACGTTTCAAACAAACTCAAATATTTTATTTATTTGATAAGAGACTAGGCCATTTTCCTTATTGTTTTAATTTTGTATTAAAAAACTTATTGTTATCTTTTTTCGATAGCCAAAATATGTCTTATGTCAGCCATAGTAGTTTTGGTTAGTCTTCTACCATGGACTTTTAGTATAATGCAAGAAATTGGAAAACATTTGAAAGAAATTCCATTAAAAACGGGCTGCCTTGACAGCTATGAAACGGATGCGATATCAATCGTGTTGCAAGAAGCCCTCGTTGATGATCTACATACTAGACATCCAAAAAAAGTGGCAAGAAATTTAACTCTTATACAACATGTAGTTACCGAACCAAGAAACTCAACTTGATTTTGGGGGACAAATAATTAACGAAAAGTGACAGAAATTTGTCTCCTAACTCTAATGGAGGGACTCTCGAAACATCCCACAGCTGAAATCTTCGACAAATCTTATGGCACATATGTAATTAAATTCTTCGACAGGTACTTTTTAGGTCAGGGAAATCCTCTTTCAGTTAGACTGGACCTAAGCAATTGACCCAGGTTCAGGTTCGCGACCCAAAAATTGCTCTGATCAGAACATTTGGGTCGCACACTTGTAGCGTGGTGGGAGCCAAAATACATGGTCTGGGAAACGCCATAGTCGCACGATGGTCTGGACAATGGTCGCACTACGTTCTGATCAAAGGGCAAAGTCTGGAAATGGTCTGGACAATGATCGCACAACGGTCTGATAAGAGGGCAAAGTCGCGCTATAGTCTGATCTTAGGTCGCACGAAATTCCTGACAATGGTCGCACTACGGTCTGATCAGAGACCAAAGTCTAGACATAAGATGCCCCAAAATCTGACCACAGAGCATTAACTGACCATAAATATTTGACTGCAGTTTTTTATCACTGTTTTTGATGACTCCAAAAAAAGTTGTAGGCACTTGAAAAAGACTTTCTGTTTATATTTTCATCAATTAGTTTTGCCTAGCCTTAACAAGATATATTAAATTATTAAATTTTAAGTTGAGTAGTATTTAGGTTTAGTTTGAATAATTTAAACAAATAATAACGGATTAAAACGTGTATTCAGGAATGGTCTGATCAGAGGGAGCGTTGGTCGCACTAACAAAATTTTGTGACCAGAGTCACATGAAATATTTGGGTCGCACTATAGTCTGATGAGAGGGATTTGGGTCGCACGATGGTCTGATCAGAGGTCTTTTGGGTCCAACTATGGTCGCACAATTTCTTGGGTCGCCCTACGGTCTGATCAGAGGGCTTTGGGTCGCACAATGATCTGATAAGAGGGCAAAGTCTGGGAAATGATCTGCTCATAGCAGTCTAGGGTCGCGCACCTAAAGCTGGGGAATAATCGGAAATCAAGTAAAAGACTTTGGCTTACTTCACTTTTGGCTAGTTTTCTATTATGGACTGTTATGATAATTTGAGAAGTTGCTTGGATTTAATTTTTCTGCTCTAATAGTTTTTTGTACCTCCAGCTTGTGCTACAGGAGTTTTAAGATGAAACAAAATGATGTATGTTGCAGAAGGTAAGTCACCTATAACAAAGTTTGTTGCTTGTCTCTGGGAAATAAGGCAGCTTGTGTAAGTGGGATATTGCGGCCCTTCTATTTGAGGAAAGTTTGCCGCTTATTGCGTCTGATGTACTGTTTTTGCTTGTCTTTGAATCAAAAATAAGTAATTATAGTGAGTTTATGATTTTATGATTCTCGTTAAAACATTCATTTTGCATCTTTGAAAGCACCCCCCCCCCTTACATCCCCCCGCATGTGTCTGCGTCATAAGCTGGGTCAGAAGATAACTTCGCCCTGGGTGATTTTAAAACCTTCTTCGACTGAAACTTAGCAGACTGTTTTTGAATCAGTCTATAAGTAGAATTATAGTTCACCGAGAAAAAATTCAAAATTTTTATTTCAGATTATTTTTACAACTTAACCAGGTTACCAGAAAATTAATGTAAGAATAATGAAAGGTGATAATGAAAATAAAAGAATGAATATATTGCAAAATGGCACCAAATGAACTAAAGTTCGCTATAATCTGTTCTGCTACCATGGGCTACACGCACAGTGCCGCTCGGTTAGGCTAAATGATATGCTGATCTGTGCAATAATGCATTGATAAGTTTACACGCTCTAGATGCGAGAGGAGCACCCTGGCGGCTGTTTCATTTCTGCTAGATGGGAAAATGGGTCGGACATTTTTGGCTATCTTAAGCCGCTGCGGCTGCTGCTGGAGCGGGAGCTTCCGCTTCTTTGGACTCTTCTGCTTTGGGAGCTTCGGCTTTGAGGGGCGGGGCAGGCGGGGCTGGTGGGTTTGCAGCTGGGGCTGGCGCAGGAGCTTCTTCTTTTTCCTCTTTCTTTTTCTTAAAAATGACAAATATCAGATATCAAACATTTATTTAAAAACTAAGACGGTTAATAAACTCCGATTTAGACTTTCAGTGCAACAGTTCTGGGAATAATAAGACCGCTATTTAACGAAAGCTTCGCAAAAGCTGGTAGTTTTTTTACGGAATAGCTGATCAACGTCAACTTACCCAATTTCTTTTAATTCACTTGTAAACTTGTGAATTTCTGATTAACAATTGCCCTATCGAATTAGACTCATAATTCATTGGAACACAATCTGTCAGATTCATGCGTGTGATCACATGATAATCGTTATTCTACAAAAATACAATACTGCTGGATCAATCGTCTTGCAATATATTACAAGGTTCTTGCAAGATTTTGCAAGACTTTTGCAAGATATCGCCTAAAACAGAAAAGAACGTTCAATAAGTGCTGTTCCTTTAAGTAGAGGACCGTTAAACCATATAAGATATAAAAACACCACGGGTGATGAATAGTTGTCTGGGTAACAGACAAGATATTGGGTAAGTTGACACTGATTGATTTCTGACAACCCTGTTCAATAAGTTGGGGAAAGGTGTCAATTAAGCATGTATACATACCGTTGTCATCGGCATTGTTTGAGCAAGCGATGAGGTAACGTTTAACAGACTCAGAGTAGAAACCTCAAAACAATATCAATAGCTCTGTTAAAAAGGTACCCAGGTTGAGGTGCCAGCCCCAACTGACCTCTTTTCAGACCATTTCTTTTGCAAACCGTATGTATAGTGCGACACGATTTACAGGGTATAAAAACAAGGTTATGGCAACACGTTAGTCGGGATAATGCTCGCACAAAGGTCTGATCAGAGACCAAAGTCTGGACATAATTTGACCAGGGGTCGCCTGGGTCCGGCACCTCAACTTGGGCAGTCAAAATAAGTGATTTCAGTTGTCTTTATCTTTTGCACAATTTTTATAATCGAGGATTTTTTTCCTAAGACAATAAAGAGAGACAAGGCGGCTCGGTAATGTCCGATAGCACATAAGGTTCCGACCCCGCTCATCCACAATTTTGACATAATAGTCTACCAAATGAGGAACAGATGGAAAAACACAAAAAATTCAAGTATTTTTCAAAAAAAAAACTGGTGTATGAACGAAAAGATAGCCTCCAAAGCCAAAAACTCAGGGGAGTAAAAAATGATGCGTTAGATTGATGAGATATGCCGATATTGGGAAAGCGAGCGAAAACGACCGGCAAACTCAAACAACAACAACAACAAACATTAATTACATAAAAAAATTTATGTCCGTTTTAAAAAACCAAACTTAATAACAAAGTCAAAATAGTGTCAGATAAAACTGAAAATAAACAAAATCACTTGTAATTCACCAGAAAAAAATGGTTATTCACTAGTTCTTAATAAAGCTTAGTAACAATTAGACAAAAATGAACAGAAACTTTAAAGTTAGAAAATTCGCTGAATTTTTTTAAAAAACAATTAATTTCAAAGTAATGAAAACCATTAGGAATCAACTAAAATATCCCAATGGTTTACAATTACCAATGCTTCTATAGAAGAGAATTAAGAACTCTTGGTTTTCCATTTTTTATGCACATACAAAAAGAACAGCAAGTAGACAAAAAAAACTAAAAATCAATTAAAACTTGCCAGAAAATGCTTTGGAAGCCGCAAAGCCATACTTTGGCACCCAAAATATATTCGATTGCACCTTTGTCGAACACCGATAATGTATTATGTGGCCGCTCACTATTGAAAACAAGCAGCAATAAGACAAAAAAGAAAAAAATGCAAAATTATGTAATACTGGTTTTTTTTTCAAAAAAATTTTGTTTCCAAAAACATATAAGCCATTAATTAAAAAAATGAAAAAAATTGAATAGGTTCGTCCATTCTTCCAAAGGAAGCCCTTGTGACCTGCAATTATCCAGAATATGTCTTACGTCTACAAAAACAACGTCAAATATGACAAAAATCAAAAATTCATTTACTGTTTTTTGTGAAAAACCCGTGTGGAAGCCAGTAAAGTCAGAACGAATTCTCTTAAAACATTAGATTTTGTGACACCAATCCCTTTTGACACCTTCCCATGAAATGTATTATGTGACCTCTCATTAATGAAATTAGGTAACATTTAGACTAATAAGAAAGAAAAGCAAGATTAAGTAGTACTTGTTTTTATCGAAAAAAAATTTGTTTCCAAAGACATGAAAGCCATTAATTACAAAATGAAAAAATAGAATAGGTTCCTTTATTCTTCCAAAGGAAGCCCTCTAGACCTACAATTATCCAGAATAAGTCTTACGTCTACAAAAAGAACGTCAAATATGACAAAAATCAAAAATTAATTTCCTTTTTTTTGTGAAAAACTCGTGTCGAAGCCAGTAAAGTCACAACGAATTCTTTAAAAACATTAGATTTTGTGACACCAATCCCTTTTGACCCCTTCCCTTGACAAAAATAATGTCATCTTTAACCTTTAATTAATGAGACCAGGTAACAAACAGACAATAAAAGGAACAAAATTGCGAAATTGAAATGTTTTTTTTTTCATTTTGGAAAACAATTGTTTTCAAAGTCATGAAAGCCATTATCTGTCTTCTAATATCAGAACATCAGCTCATCTGCTCTTCCAGGAAAAACAAGTCAAACCGGGTCATTGTACAGATAATTAAATACGACTAAAAAGACAAAGTAAAAACGACAGTTAAAGACAAAATTAAAAAAACTCAATTAAATTCTTCGAGAAAGTACTGTCGAAGCGGTAAGGAACCACAATCTATATTTTTAAGGATTTGTTTATTATCAATTGTGTTATGAGTTTTTTTGAACGAGAAAAATGTTATATAAGAACTGTCAATAACGTGATAATTTGAAAAAAAAACTAGAAAACATGAAAAATGGGCAAATACCTAAAAATTAAAAAAAAATGTGAAATCTAGTTGTATCAAAGCCAGAACACCATAACTTAAGGCGTAAAACCGCAATACAGACTCAATTTGAACTCAGCAGAAAGAAGGAGCAGTCTTTGATTGCTGACACTAAGCTACATGTTGACCAAATTACGAGAAAAATGAAGGCAAAATTCAATAAGACATTTTTATTTAAAAATCAAATATTTTAAAAGTCAAAACGACCATAAGCTTTCAAGCAATCAACTAGATAATATAATTTTAAGCTATTTAGGAAGCCAATAGGACCTATCACTAGTGAGCTTTGATTTGAAATATTCTGCTATTTAATAAATACAAAAAAGATCGCATTTTTTTTTAATAAAAAACCGACTGACGACAATCCGAATTTTTTGGATTTTAACGGTCCAAGATTGGTACAGAACTAGTCCTGCTAATGCTTATTGTCCACTAGGAATATTTAATTTTTGGATTGTCATTGATATAGATATTTTGTTAGTAAAAAATGAAAAATAAATACAGCGTTTTTGATAGTCAACGAATAAAAATAGCAAAAAACGGCAAAGTTTTATTTACAAGGCTTTCTCAACGGAAGTTGAAGTCAAATTAGCCCCCTTTTCAGTCTTCAAAGATTGTGTTAGTGGTGTTTGGGTGTGCACTTCCTTCAAATTGAATCAGAGTGGACTAAAGAAACTTATTTCATGCTGTTTTTGATGAAAAATTCTGAATTTTGTGAAGTATTTAGCCAAAATTTGTGACAAAAAAATCAATGAAAATAGCCGACAATTTATTTTGTCTTTATACGTAAAATTAACAACATTTTCTCGAAGAATTTTATTAAATTTTATCAAAATTGGCGAAATTTTAGTCAAAAATTCCAAAAAAAAAGGTGAATGAAATAAACGGAATTCACTCTATTTTCTCGAAAGTTTAAACCTCGATATCTCCCTGTCAAAAACGAAAATTAAAAAATCTTTTTAATTCCATATTCTACGCTGGACAAGCTTTCTAATGTTACCAGTCTCAACTCTCTACGATATACATATATATATATATATATATATATATGTATATATATATATATATATATATATATATATATATATATATATATATATATATATCGATCGGCCAAAATTGGCTGAACAAAAAAAATCCATTTGAGTATATAGTTCCTCCCCCCTCAAGTTGGGTCGGAACAATAAATTAGGAGCGAAAATTTCTTCAGGACTAATTTGTGCTTGATTTGTAGATAGTTAGATATCTCTGCAAAACTGTTTGCCATCATAGATTTCATTATCTTTTTTTTGTTTTATTTTGAATTTTTCGTTTCCTTTTTGTTCTGTTACTAATTTGTTATTCATGCCTTTGATTAGAAACTTGTAATTTGCATCTTTTCTTATTTCAAAATCATGTCAGCTGCTTACTGCTTATTGAAAGGCTGCAAATCAGCAGAACTCATTATTTCCGAATGCAAACTCTAAATATTTCTAAGAAATATCTCGGGGAACGGGAACAGATTTCATGGAAAGGCTGTGAATACGTTGCGCTTTTTTTCATTCGGCGCCAGGTTAAACCAAAACGTGTTTGAATGCCGATATTTTTTGTCTGGTTGATTGAATATTTCCAGAATGTGGTGACTAACCATTTCTGTTTCCAATGTTTCTTTCTGTGTCTTGAGTTCAGCTAACTGTCCATTAAGGCTCTCAATCTCACTATTCTTCCCACTCATCTGTTGATTCATTTCATCCACTTTCTTCGTCAAGTCGTCTATTTTGGCCTACAAATATCCTCAAGTCATAGTTCAACATTTTTCTCAGCAATCCATGCATATAAACAACAAATATACTATCGTGACTGCTATTTTTGTTCCGACCCACTTCAGGTTCAACTGGCTTTTTTGGTCAGTCAATTTTCGCCGGGCAATATATTCATCATACAGGATTGTGAGTGGTATCATAAGAAAGCTTGTCAAGCTGAGAATTTCAAATTAAAAAAAATTTTGGATTCCGCTTTTCCGTGGACTCACGCAAGTTTAAAAATTTGTGAACCCTAGCCGAGCTTTAGTTGTTCGTAATTGTTGCTAAAACTTTGATCAATTTTCGATAAAAATTGATAAAGTTGTTGACAATAGTCTCGTTGGTTTTACGTTTAGAGATGGAAGGAAGTCGGTGAACTGCTTGAACTCACTTTTTCGGCAAATTTTGCTAAATTTTTGGAAAGTCTGCACTTTTCTCTTTTTTTCCAAAAAAAGTAGTATCGAAATTGCCTATTTGTCCAATTTGTCCACCGATGGAGCAGAGATAAAAACTGCCGACACAATCCTCCTCTACTCAGGCATGGGTTAATTGGGCCTCCGGTTCGAAGGAAATATTACTGGAAATAACAATTTTGCGCTTTTTCGGTAATTTAAACTGGTATTTAAAAAAAATTCATAAATTCCTTTTCATAAATTAAGGATTTTGTTTGTCAAAACCCAATTACAAAATATTGCAGAAAAATTGCGTTTCTTAACTGCGGAGCAGCAATAGCATGGGAAGTTTTGGTCTAATCGTTAAGTTTTGAAAAAGGATGAAAAGGATTCGGATTGTATTTTGTGTCTGTCCTTTTGAAATAGTTCTTTTTTGCAAATTTTCATTCCAATCACAACAATTACTTTTCATTTAAAAGTTCATCTACAAAGAAATGCCATTATATTCCAATAAGGACTAAAGAGACAATATTATGTTTTGTAAAATTTTCTATTTTTATGGCTCCGACAATTGTTTTCGTAAGTTTTAAAAGAATGCTTGATTTCCTAGCAATTGATGTTTTATTGTAGTCTTATGACTGTGTCCAATTAATCAAATTCCTAAAGAGTTTTAAGAATATTATCTAATATTTTCAGTTGATACATAACGCTTTTTTGATAATATAATTTGGTTAGTATCCAACATTCATCATATAACTTTTTGGTAAAATCAAATATTTCGTCAACGTTTGGCGCATACTCTGTTGTAATGCAGACGCAGCGAAAGGGAAATCAGTTTTGATCTGTTTGTGGAATTTTATAGTTCAAAGATTATACGGATTTTAATGGGGCGCTGTTTTCTATAAATACTTCTATAAATAAATTACAGACCAGAATGGTTTCCAATCGAACCGCTATGACCTACAGCTCACACTGACAGGCCAATGAATAAACATAAAATTTCGAGCAAAAAGCATATGGTTTTATTTCGCTTCAACACCGTTTGCTTAAAAGTGTCCGCGAATATTTGAGTTTTGCCTGTATTAAGTGTTAAAGTGTAGTCTTTTGTTTTAGTCTCCTTATTCAATTCAAGACATGTACAATAGTCTTCCTAAGCAGTAACAAGTTTATTTATGTGGAATTTTTCAGGTGAAAATTTAAAAGTTCAAAAAAGTTTGGTCTCAAAAATCAGCAATTTTCAATCATTTTTTTGCAATCTTTGAGCGTATTCGCATTTAGGAGAGAGCTTGTATTTCTTGAAGGCAATTTTAATGTTGTCCTTATTGTTGTTTTGTCGTTTGAACACTGTTTTTTGGCGTCGATACAACGAGTTTTATTAAATTTTTTTTTAGTTTCTTGACATTTTCCAATACTTTAGGTTCTATTATGCTGTCTCGTCCCATCGTCATATCAATGGCACGCTATTGAGAAGGCGCATATCCTATTAATAGCGTCGAATTAAGGAGCAATTGATTATCTTCAATTCATGTAGTGAATAGACTTTGATCTTATAGGCTTCGACATCGTTTGTTTGCAAAATCGGAATGACTTCTTGATCTTGCATGTAATTGTTGTTATTGTAGTCTGGATGATAACAGGTCTCAATGGTTTGGCTTGAGGGTTTAAATGAAGCCTATTCAATGATTTCAGTTGATAGCTAATTGCTTTCATACTTTCACTTTATTTGTTTTTAAAAATTGTAAACGTGTTTTCTGAATCTGCCGTTTTTGTTTTCTGTCCACTTGTTTATTCGCACTTAAGACTGTTTCCATATCTTTTCTTGTAAAATGCAAGTCTTTTGATTTAGTTTACTTTTAATTTGGTGCTAATTTGAACTTTTACTTATTTTTTTCTAAAAAAAATGGATAGACATTGAGTTTTTGTTCGTAAGTAATGCTTGTTGCTTCCTTTCAATACTGTTGTTTGTCTTGTCTCTCTATCTCCTAATGGCAAATATCATCAGCTCTCAAATGAGTGGATGTTTAATTTGTATGTTTGTTAGAGGTTAAAGCAATTTTTTGAATGGATAAATCAAATACTTTCTAACAAAAATTGATTTTTGAAAGTTTTTTTTAATCTCTTCCTCTTTTGGTGGATAATTAAGTCAAGAACATGGTTGAGTAGGATTGGAACATAATGGGCGGACGCACAATACCGAGCCTCTTTGTTTGAAATTACCCACGTATGTTCTAATTAAATGTAACTATCAGGAGCCAGAACAGGCACCTCTCAAAATGTTTTGACCAATGACATTTCTTCAGAGATATAACTTCAAACAAAAGTTTTGCAACCGTTCAGATTTTTGAAATTGTCACATCACCTGGACAAACCTTAATTTACCTTAAAAATACCTTAAAGTTTTACATTGAATTTTAATATAATTTTACCTTCACAAAAAATGTTTACCTTAAACTTTAGACTAAAATTGAGGTGTATTTAAGCTAAATTTCAGGTATTTTTACCATAGAATTTGAGGTAAATTTTAAAACTTTTTTGAGGTAAGTTCCCGTATTTGTACTTTAACTGTTCAGTGTGTTCTTCAAGTAAATTTAAGGCATTTTCAGGTGAAAATTCAGGTGGTGACTCCTGAATTTTTCAAGTAATTTTCAGGTAAAGTTAAGGTAAATTATGGTTATTTCAGGTAATGCAAAGCTACCTGAACGTGTCAGGTAAGTTAATGTGTTTTTTCATATAACTTTACCTGAATTGATTTAGTGTGTGCTTAATTCCACGAGCATTTCAATACTGGGCCAGCATAAATGCAATTCTTCATCAATTTTGAACCATAGACTCATTCAAGTCACTTTTTCGACCTGTCAGTTCACTCTGATTTTACATTGGTCAGAAACGGCCGAGAGCAAACATAAAGCTTAGTCCCACTCCCTAGACTTTTTTTCTCCTTTTTGCGCCACCATAACCGTTGAATGTTTCTCTTTTGCGCCATTAATATACGCTTCAAAGAAGCAATTTTCGAACGAGAAAGCGAGAAAAATATATTACATGAGAGACTTGCATTAACAATTGTCCAGTTTTGATTTACACTTGGAGTTCGGAACGGGTATATGCTCAACTTATTTTTTTCAGTCAATTTTGGACGATCGATATCACTAGAAAGCTCGTAAAGCGCAGAATATGGACTTAGACTGTTTTTTTTAATTTGTGTGTTTTGAGGAGTTGTTGAGCTTTAAAAGTGATTGTGGACATTTGAGTTACATTTCAGTTCAGTTACATTTGAGTTATGAACGTTTTTTGTCAGTTTATGTTAAGTTTTCCCCAATTATTTTTACAACATTAAATGCCGGCGTCCATATCAGAAGGGGTTTTTTATTTCGGTGCTCTGTTTTTTTGCGATCGAAAAACTCCAGACGGTACTGCTGTTCTGTCTCTTTTTTGTGAGATCTAATTGAACAATTTTTTGAACGTCGTGATTTTGGGCTTCAAAAACTGGAGGAACAAGTATAGGCCGTTCGCATTCATTCCCATTAGAAGCCCTGAGCTGTTTTTAGCAGCCTTTCTTTTGGAGATTGTGCTAAAGTTGCTGGTCATGTCTAAATTTCAATTAAAATTGTCTTTTCTTGAGCGTTTTCGCGCCCAAAATTTTGCAGATTTTCACGTCTTTCTTTTTTTTGAAATTTTGAGTGTCAAATGGGTATTGAATCAACGTTGGGAAAGTTTCCTAAAAGCATTGTACGTAATTCATTTTTTTAACGTATGTTTCTTTGGTTTTTTTGGTAATGTCAAATTAAATATAATAAATTGTAGGAAATATTTGAACTGATTTTTTTTTTGATTTTTTTTATTTTTTTCCTTCAGTTTCTGACTCTTCAGGGCTTGGGTGCTTACTCCAGAGCAGTTTTTTGTATTATTAGGTTGATTTTAACAACACTTGTTTGGTTTTGAGCGCGTTAGTTTCATGAACTTCAACAATTTTTTTGGTACTCAATGGCTAATTTTTTCAACGTTGGAACTTCTTTTTATTGTTTGTGCCTCTACTTGTTGCTTATATCCAACCAGGTTTCTGCTATTTTGAAAGTTAATCAGAAGGGAATGAGTATTTGAAAAAAAAATAATTATAAGCAATGTTATGATCTTTTTCTTTTTAAAATTTCACGTTTTTGTCACTTTCATACCATCTGAGCTTGCGTTGTCGGCCATTCATTTTTTAGCTAGAGGTTGCAGTCAAGCTAGATTTTCAGATTACAAGTTTTGTTATGAAAACAGTGATACCAAGATAATCAATCGAATATTTAAGAATTTTTTGCAAATATCTCTGCTGGCATCTTAAAAATTACTTGTTGAAAAGTTTGTCGGTTTGTGAAGTTGATTTGTTTATATTAAAAAACAAAATTTGAACTAAACACTTGCTCTCAAAATTATCTACGTTTCTGGGTGCTATTTGCTTCTTTTTCCTCCAAATTTGTTGAACTTTTTCATCTGTTCATCTTTTAACGTTCAGTCGGTTAGCCGGCCAAGTAATGGAGCAATTGATTTTCTGTTTATTTTAGGAATGTTTTTTTATTGTCATGTTTTCTTTTATTTTACAATTCGAAGAACTCAAATTGTATTGGCAAGGTGTCTTTTCTTTTCGATCCCTTCAATTTTCTAGAACTTTTGTTGCCATTATGGATAAAAATGGGAGCCGTCATTATAATTTAGCTCTCTTGGTGAAGGGAGCAAAAAACAAGTAATTGAAGGCACGACATTGTATCGACCTGTTTTTAAAAATGAATGACTTTGAACAGTTGTTCAATAAAGATTGGTATTTGAAACCATTTTCGTTTTCTGAAAACAAAATTTCATGTGCCACAAATAAATTTAATAACTCTCTTTGCATGATTGTCCCCTCCAGCATTTTCAAATTGTCAAAATAATGAAGCAAAATGTATTTTTTAATTTATCGAAGAGCAGTTAATTGTTTATATGACACAGACACTGTTCATTTTCTTAAAGTATCAGTGATTTTTTACGTCTACTTGTTTTTTTTCTGTAATTTGGTTATCCTCCTGTTTTTATTCAAATTAATGACTAGTATATTTGGATGTATGATAAGGTCTTATAAAGCCTTTTTATTGGTTTCAATAAACTCTAGATGTTTTAACTACTTTGTCACAAATGGTGACAAAGTCGTGCAATCTTTTCAGTTTTCTGATGTTCTCCAGTCTCAACTCTAACAGTTTTCATTATGCTCTCTAATGAGACTTCAGTTCATATCGAACAACTTTACAATTCGGACCTTATTTCTTTCCAAAAAATTGTACTTTTGACTTTTTGAGTTTTGCCCCTTTTTGGTTATTTTCTTGTGTTGTCATTTAGTCCGGGTAATGACTGCTTTTTGGTTCTCTACCCAGGTGCTATTGAAGTTTTTAATATTTTCAATTGATTTCAAAATTTTAAAACTTTTTTGTGACAAACCGAATTTCAAAAATTATCAATATTTTTTGTAGTTCACTTTGTCATGTCATTTAGTCTCATAAACGATTTCTCATGCAATCCAGATTTCATTTAAATTTTTGTGCTGAGAGATCATTTTATATACTTCTCTGAAAATTTATTCTTTGTTATATATCTACAATGTGAATAAAAAATCAAAATTAAATAGAGTCCAGGCGAGTTCAAATAAAATGAAGTTTAAAAATTTGTTCAAAATGGGATGGCGATTGGTTTCTAGATCCAATTTTCTGACTGGTAACCTTTATTGTTATTCAATAAAAACGCTTTCGTTTCTAATTCAAAAAAAATTGCACTAGAGTTCATTTCATGTTTGTCGTCTGTTTGCACTATTGTTACTACGAATGTTGATATCTGGGGTCGGAAAAAATTATGCCAATTCACATTAGCGAGCATTCTTCGTTTTGTGAATTGAAACAATTTTTTAAAACTTTGAACAATAAATGACAATGCCGTGATGCCCCGGTAGGGGGTTAGCGTTGTCGTCTTTGCTTCTTCAGTAATTACAAATATTAATTACGAACAAAACTCTTTGTCCATTCGTTTTTAAAAAATTAATTACCAAATCAAAATGGCATCAGATGAAACCTATACTAAAAAAAAATCAAAATGTACTTCATTAAAAATATATGGGGATTTCCTCAATGCGACTTGATAACAAGTCGACAAGAAAAGAGCAAAAGGGCAAAGTTTACAAAAACGTTGAAATTTTTTGAACAAAAAAATTATTTTCAACCTAAATAAAAACCTTATTTATCAACTGAACTTACCAAGAGATTAATTTATACCTCCATAGAAAGTGATTGACACCTTTCATTACGCAGAATATGTCATACAACTGCAAACAAAACAAAAGACTTAGGCAAGAACAAAATATTCAAATTTTGCACAAAAACGGTGTTCCAGCCAATATATCAAGAGGCTGTACATTAAAAACATCAACATTTCGTGATTGATTTTTTTCAAATGACAACAGAACCGCCCACTTTTGAGATACCTTGAAAAGAAAACAAAAATCAGAAAAAATGGGCAAATATGCACCATCCACGAATATTTTAAGAAACCTCGTAGTACCAAGAACAAAGACCATTCGAGGAAATTACAACCGTTTTGAAGAGCAAATTGTAGTTCAATAGAAAATGGATTTGGTTTTATCACTATAGAGAAATTAGGCGACACATTAACAGAAGAAATTTCAAAACTCCGATGTTTTTTTAAACAAATATTTTCAAAATTCATGATAATCCTAAGCTTTCAACAGAATGAATAGACAGTTTATCTTGCAAGGTCATAGAAAACTAATTGTGTTTGTTAATACTGAGATTAGGACATAAGACAAAAAACAACAAATACAAGCAAACCAAACAAAACTTCACAAACAACTTCACGAAACCATAGTGTTGAAGCCATTTGTAAGTTATTAACCGCGAGAAAAATAAAACCTTAACTTGCGTCGCCATTGAACATCATAAAAACTTTTTGTAAAAAAATATTTCAAAGTGGCAACAAAGAGAACCACAAACATTGAAAAGTAACTAAAACTAACAAAATTCTTCTGAAATATATTGATTAATCCCTAATCACATCAGTCAAAACGTTTAACAAACAATTTCTCTTTCAAATCAAAAAACAACTAAAAAGATCTTTTTATAATGACGCTAATTTGCACAAATAAAACGAAACTGTAAAACCCTAAAAAAAGTCGAAAATCAGAACAAAAAGGCAAAACTTGCAGAACTTTTACTTTTTTTTATACTCTTATATTTTTGAAGAAAATTAATTCAGAACTCAATATTACCTTTAGCTATATACCGATACCAGTTATTGAGTTCAATTACATATCTGTATTTGACCCTTGAAACTTTTCATTACCCAATATATGGCATGCACAACAACAAAAAATAACAACAAACACAATAAATTAGTAAAAACTACCAAATTTTGCAAGAAAATGGTGTCGCAGCCCTTAATATAAAAACTTATAAACGCTATAAACGTGTAAATTTGCGTGTTTCTAGCGTTTTCAGATGAGATTTTTCAGCATTGTGACCATCAGCCACAGAAAAAAAGAACATCAAAAATGCATTATTATGAAAAAAAATTACAAAAATTTGTATGAAAAATCGCAGTACCAGAACCAAGAAGCCGTTTTTTAAGAAAAACTGCCGAAAAGATTAGTTTGTGTCGAATAAGAAAGAGTGTTTGACCTGTTTTCACGGAGAACATGCCATAAATTGACAAGATTGAGATAAGAAAAATTGACAAGTTCAAAAAATGACTAAAACTTTCTTGAAACAATTATATTCAATGTCATAAGAGACATTAGATAACAACATAATGCATCGTATAAGTTCAAATACAACTCTAGAACAGTTATAATTAATATTCAGACTGCAAAAAGAATAACAAATAACAAAACACAAGAGATCAAATTAAGTTTTCTAATATTCTTCGTCAAAGCCATAAAAAACTATATCTACTTTCGGCTTTAATAGCCAATGATGGCAACCTATCAAACCTATCCCTGATTTGGCTGCGCCCAGAAAACCACCCAATTGTTTCAAAATGTTTGTGACTTAGCTCAATTGTTAAGTTAAATATTTCAAAAATCAAAAACAATGATGCCTTTGAATAATTATTGAGTTAAATTTGCAAAAAACTGCAAAAATTTAATTCTACAAGACTGTTAGAGGGCGCCAAAATTCAACTAGCTCTCTTTTGGAATTTACGGAGATTTTGAATTGTCAGGTTTTTACTTCTGACAAACTTTAACAGATTGGACCAGTAAAAGCACTTGGACCAGATTGGACCAGTTTGCGCCACTTTTGATGAAAAAGTTTTGAATTTTAAAACTTCTTCAAAGTTTTAGCCAAAAAACCTCAATCGAACATTTTAGCAACGCTCTGCTATCTTTAATGAAAGAAACAACACTCTTTCTGTAAAAATTGTAACGTCTTTTCAATTATGTTAACAAAGTTGAGCCAAATTTTAGCAAAAGTTACAGAAAATGTGAATTAAAACTGTCGATTATTCACAAAATTTTAAACCTCGATAACTCCCTGTAAAAAACTAATTTAAAAAAAATCTTTTTAAATCCATATTTTGTGATATACGTACTTTCTAATGATACCACTCATAGCTCTCTACGATGAGTATGTCGATCGGTCAAAATTAAACTGAACAAATAAACCATTTAAGTATATAGTTCCTCCCTCACAACTAAAATGGGGGCTCGAACAAAAAGAAGAACAATAACATTGAAGATCCGTCAAAAATTGTGTGCTTTTTTAAATTGAGAACAACAAATACGTTATTATAAATTATATCAGAATCCATTATAATTGATTATAAGCCACTTAAACCGCTTCATGTTGACAAACTGATGACAGAAATTAAAGACTCTCATGAATTCTGGATATAAAAAATTTCCGAAAGAAATTGTAAAAAGCGGTAAAGAGGAGGAAGAGCTTAATTTAACTGCTGTTTTCTCGGGTTTTTTTTTACTATTCATTAGTTGGATCGCAGAAAATTATGATTTAATTGAATTAATTAAATTCGGTAGTATAAATATTACACTTAAAAACCTGTTTTGACTCACAATTTTCTTTAGACGAAGTAAAACTTGAGTTCTTACTTGAAAACACTTATTTATTGCTTTCATGCATATAGAATTCCTCTGATTGCTATCAGAAAAAAGCAATCAAAATTGCCCAAATTTAAAAAAGGGGTTGCTAACAAAAAGTGAGCAAAAATGACGAGCAAATCGTTTTAGTTCCCTTCATACGCGTAAAATTGTTAAGTAAATCTTCCCAAAAATTACATCTCTAAAGGTAAAAATAGCTTATTTTTCCAAGAAAATCGAAAAAGAACGCCCTGCCCGGACCAGCAGGAAAATTTTATTAGTTGCAACATTTTATTTTGTTTAAAACTGATTCAATAGATAAAAGCGGATATCTACCTTCGCCTCTTCGGCTTCCTTGGCACATTTGATGCTGGAATCTCTGAGAGTCTTCTCGCTTTGTTGACATGAATCGAATTCCCCACTTGTTTGCTCCAACTCCATCAACTTCACATTTAACCTGAGCAGCAGCAGCAGACACACGAATAACAAGGAAATACGAAAAGTCAGCGGAAAAGCATTAGGCCATAGAAAGGACTGTTCCTTTTGGCTGTCAACTTTTTAAAAATTACCCAAGTCTGCAGACTCATGAAAAGACTTTAAGTCTAGTGGTGGGGGCCAATATTAACTAAAATGACACGTTCCAGCAACTAGTTAAAGTCCAGCTAAGGTCTTTTCATGGGTACAACTAAAGTCTTTTAATAACCAATTAGAGTCGAGCAAGGTCTTCTCGTGGGTCCACCATTATTCTTTTCATAACCAACAAAGTCGAGTTAAAATCTTTTCATGGGTCTACCATTAGTGTTTTCATAAGTCTGCGTCTTTGAGAATTCGGAAAATTTTAAAAATTTTTTACTGCTTCCATACATACAAAAGCAGTACCGGAGCAGGACTAAACAGCTTTGCACCAGAGCAGTGGAACTTAAAAAACAGTTGGAAAACTGACAAAAGATATAAGAATTTTGCAAACACTTAAGATAAAGCAGTTAAGGCAACTGGAGTATAATACCATATTAGTTGATTGAATAAAACCAAGTACCTTAAGTGAAATGGTCGGATTCCCCTTAGCCATGACAAAATTTTGGCATTATTCAGTTTGTTTTCACTTCGAAAATTATGAACTATCTTTTTCAATACGATGCCGGTTTTTGAGGAAATTGAGGTTCTTCGGAATTGTAAAAAAAGAGGGAGCATACATATTGATTACATTATAGGCAATAGTGAACAAAAAAGTCGCACGTAAAATGTTCGCGGCAAAAGCAAACTTATGAAAAGACTAATGGTGGAACAATGAAAAGAAATTAACTCAACTTTGGTGGTTATGAAAAGACTAATGGTGGACCCATGAAAAGACCTCAATCGACCTTTATTGGTTATGAAAATTCTAATAGCGGATCCATGACAAGACCTTGCTCGGCCCTAATGAAAACTCGACCTGGATCCATGAAACGATTTTAGTTGGCCTATATCTTTTTGAGAACACTGAGTCGAACTAAAATTCATCCCTCAATTTGGGTTGAGCAATTTCCTTTCTGAGTATTTTGGTTCCTGCCGAAGTCTCTGTGAAAGATCTGAGTCCAGATAAAGTCCAGCATGTCTTAAAGTTTGTCTTATTTTAGTTGGCCTATATCTTTTTGAGAACACTGAGTCGAACTAAAGTTCATCCCTCAATTTGGGTTGAGCAATTTCCTTTCTGAGTATTTTGGTTCCTGCCAAAGTCTCTGTGAAAGATCTGAGTCGATATAAAGTCCAGCATGTCTTAAAGTCCAGATAAAGTCTTTTCATAGCTCAAATGAGTCCAGTTTTGTCTTTTCGCAGTACATTTGGGTCAAGCATTGTCTCTTAAAAGTCTGTACCTAGACCTGGGTAGAAATGCATGACTTTGCTCGCACAAGCTTCGGAAAACTTTATAATGGAAAGTTTTATGAAATTATGTTACACTTGGGAACGAAAATTTATCTGATCGATTGAGCAATTTGAGAGTATAATTGTAGTTATAATTTTTGTCTTAAGCAGTCTAATACGAACACCTAAACGATGGGGTTTGAGATATTAAGTGTGAGATGTATATATAATTTTTTTGTTTTCCAGATTATTTACCACGCAACTTACAATGCAGATCCAAAAGTATCATATAAATTCTGTGCATGAATTGAAATGTGAAAAAAATTTGCAAAGATCTTCTTTGAGAGATCATTAAAATTCTAATTACGTGAGAAACGATTTGTCGAGCTATTGAATTGCTTGTACTCTCAATGTAGTATAGGCATTAAAAAAGAGGTCGATTTTGTCATCAAAAACACAGCAATTGATACAAAATAAAATACGAATATGATAATAGTTGTTTCTTTAATGAAGTGACAAATAAACTGGACATTTTTTCATCAATAAAACTAATTACAATTAATCATCAATCACAATTAAAATTATTAGTTTAATTTTTGACAATTTTTGATACAAAATTTTTCAGCTATATAAAGTAAAATGTTTGAGAAAAACTAAAAAAAATTGCTTGTTTTTGAGCTCCAAAAAAATCTGCTGCCACTTCTGCTTAAAGAACAGAAAATGTTTCAAATTTGTAACGTTTCAGCAAAAACCGCAAAAGAAGGAGAAGCAAGGAAAATTGTTTCCAAATTGTTATTAAATTTTTGAAAGAAGAAACTTGAAAAAAAATCTTGAATTTTTTCTGGTTATTGTCTTTTCACCTAAAAAAATGCTGAATGAAAGCACCCTGATAGCCTAAAAAAAGTTAAGCGTAGATAAAACTTGAGAACTGAAGATATTGCAAGACATTACTGAGGCATTATCAACTAAAACGACAGCAATCAAGCAAATATGAACGTCCATTGACATTGTAAACAATTTCAACAAAGAAGAAACAGTGCTATTAAAACTTCATAATACTTGTCGAAAAAATGTGGAAACACTTATATAAAATTGACACCATTTCCTGTTTGGATCAGAAATGTAGCGACAATTGAAAAAAAACTGACTCAAAATCATAATTAAAATTTTGAGAAATTTTGAGATTTAATCTTGGAACATATAGTAATTACATTATTGTTATGTTAGGCAATGAAAAGAAATGATTGAATCATATATGTCTTTTTGTTGCTATAGTTTGGTCACTCTAATTTATGTTTTCATTGTCAAAATTTTGTCGGCGCCATTCAAATTTTTGTATCCTTTACCTCTATCTGTAGATCGGATTAAATAAGCAGAAATTGGTTTCAAGGTATCACCTAAAAATTATGACCAGAGCTCTTCTATTCAATTTTTTCCAAAAAAAAAACAATAATGTCCGAAATTTTAAAGACTATAAATTTACGGAATTTAATTATAAGTTTTTTTTTATCGGATAAATGTTCATCATCCAACTTCCAACTTTGATTCGTGTTGCTCAATATAGATTTGATATTGAAAAAAAAGTGAAATTCTGAAATCAATTTTTCCTTTTTTTGATATCAAAAAACTGAAAAGAGAGCTGCTGTGGCCGGTTCGTTCCTATATTTGACTCTCTCTCTCT
>NC_134468.1:39676955-39793476 GCF_964194025.1 Convolutriloba macropyga | reverse complement strand
CTGTAAGAGACGATAAGTAGGAAGATAACTAGCATAATGAGCCCATATTTCGCCGTATTCATATTCTGGTGAAATTCTTTCCCCATACTGATGATTAAAGCAAGCAACAAGAACCACTTGAGGATTAAAAAATGAAGAGCTTAGCTTTGGCTACAATCGAAAATGTTCAACACTGAAAACTAAATTATGCAAATTGTATTAGCAGTATGATATTGAGAGTGTAACAGAAAGTGAAATGCAAATAATGTGAAAACTGTCGCAGCGTTTTTCTCAAACATAAAAACGTTAATAATTGTCTTCTATAGTATTGCAACATGTGTCAAGAATTGGAAACAAAAACTGAAAAAAAACTGAATGTGAACAAATTTAATTAAAGTGGCTAAAACTGTGGACGAAATCAACCTCCGCAGTAAATTTTAAATTTAATAATTTTAGCTGCCAGTACCGAATTTTATCATTGCCTGATACTGATAATTATTAAATGAGAGTATCTTTTTAAAGCTAATATCCAGATTTTTAACTATGCCGAATATAATAATTTCTGATAATGGTCAAACATAAAACAAGGCCGATGAAAAATCTGAAGCTTTAGTATTGTGTGTGTTTGCGCGGTACTGACTGAGTATTGAATGTAAACGCAAAAGGAAAAATCAGAATTTTTTATTGAAAACGAAGGAACAACTGAATTTTTATATAGATCTATCTGTACGGCCAGAATTAATCTATACACGGGGAAGTATATGTGTGCGAGGAAGAACGCGAAGGTGGTATTAATCCATATGTGTGCTTGAAATACGTGTGTTTAATATTCAGCTTTGAAGAGGACCGTACGATGGAGTAAAAAAACACAAAAACTATGAATAGATTTGCAATGCTGATTGACAAACAAAAGATATGAATAAATGGGAACACTATTATTCTCAATTTTTGTCATTATTGAATGTTTAAATAAGTGCTGAACAATTTGGCAAGGCATTGATACTGTTTAATTTACAATGGTATTAAGGCGTATGGTATTATGGTTAAATCTTAAATTAGGTATATAAGCTTTGATGTTACGAATGTATACATACATTAAACACGGGAATAGTGGCAAACGTAGCTGAGAAAAAATAGTCACCGTTTTCAAAGGTCCCTAAATGTTTTTAATGCAATTTGAACGGTTTTTAATCTCACAACAAATGCACTCTGTTAATGAAATATTTTGTTACCTTAAACGCCGCAAAAGACGTCTTGAATTGGAAAATTGGAAAAGGAAAATGATGAAAATTTTATTCATATAATGATTGAGAAATTGAAAATCATAAAATATTCGGGCTGCTATTTCCACACTGGGTTGAATTGTGGAGTTGATATATTGCCTTAACAGCAATTAATTAAAAATGTTCAATTTTTGATTTCTTATTAAGCACTGTCTCAGAGCTCCATGAAAAATTTATGCAGCTGAATTTGCAGTTATAGGGAAAAGCTTTTCGAAAAATGCAAATGAATAAATTGCTCAAGTTCGAAACACAAAAATGCCGAATACTCTAAATAAGGCCATTAGTGGTTTAAAATTTTAAAAAAGCACTATTTAAGCAAGGATTGATGGTAATAATTGTTTGAAACTTACGTTTTTGCAACTGCTATCAAAATACTCAGCTACAGATTCACTGAAAGTGGATTCGTTCAAAAAAGAACACGATAACGACTTCCGAGAACTATTTAACAGATGCTACACTTATCTTCATAGAGAAATTGTTGGGCATAAAAAGTTGGAATGACACTGAAATTGTTGATACTAGAGGTATGGCAGATGAAAATCAAACATTCTTATTAGAACAAAAAACTCCTAATTGTTTCCTTTTTAAAGATGTACGAATCCACTGAGGAAAATCACAGTAACTTTTGGATGCAAATATCAGTCAAATCGGACTGAAAATGAATGATTTTAGTGTCGTGATTTTTATATTAATTTTTTCTGCAATTTTTACAGTTTTTTAATATGTACTGTTTTAATATAAACATTATAAAGTTACAAATTTATCTGCAAGATACGTGTCTGACGTTAAAATCATGATGTTCAATAAGTTTTGCAAATACAAGTATAACATTCATTTTCAGTCAATTGCAATAGAGCGACGGTAAACTATACGTTCTACTCACAATTATCAGCAGTTTCAGCAAGAGATTCGCTGAAGATATATTCAAAACCGAACAATATATTAACATCCAGCAATGAATTTTTGGAAGCTGCACGTGATTTCACAACGAAATTGCATGGAAAACTGTTATAACATGAAAACTATTGATTTTATGTTCATGGCAGTCGGAATTCAAAATTTGATATTGTTAAGAGATGAAAAAACTTTATTGTTCGGTTAACAAAAACACTTAATTTTTTCTCTTGTTCGAAATTTTCGACCCAAATCAGGAATACAGCAAAAGAGTTTAAAGCAGAATTTAGCCAAATCTGACCAATATTACTTGATTTTGGGTGTTGAAGGGTGTCAGGACAAAATACCCAATGCCAAAATACCCAATGTGACAAAATACCCACAATATACCCAATATTTTATTCTAACGTTGAAACTATCAGAACGATTATTTAGCATAACATTTAGTTAGTGCGTTTGGCCATGCCTCGCGGGCCATGGGCATGCCTCAGAGGCCCGTGGGACTTGATATGAAACTATCACAACCGAACATGGGATTAAACTAGCAACTTAATTGCGAGAAAACATGCTTGTAAATTTGAGTGCTAATTTGTAATCGGATTATTGAACGAAAAGATCAAAGGGAATAAATTGGGTATAATGGCATTGGGTATTTTGTCATGTAACCGTGTTGAAGATTTTTGATTTTTGTTTTTCTACGAGTTGTACAATTTTTCAATGTGAAAAATTGTTTTGCATTGATATAAACGCCCGCGTATATTGAAAAGAACACATTTTTTTAAAAAGATCTCCCTGCCTCTTCCAAAATTCATTAAGGCCACAAAACTTATACCAAGATGAGGAAAAAACCTTTGATAGTAAGAATAAGCTACCTGCCAGAAAAACAAACCGGACGGTAAAACTGGCGTGTGAAAAACTTTTTAAAATGTTTCAAGGAACATTTTAATGCTAACGGCCAGTGACAGGCAACATTACTTTTACCAAAAAGTTCAGCGATAGATTTACCGAATGGAGATCTAGAAGTCAATCTGATTTTGACTTTTGGCTATTTTTTAGGAAGCGACACTTGTATTGATGCCGCAGATTTTACATTGTTCCAGTTAAAGAAATTTGTTTGTCTTGATATGAAATATCCAATTAGATTAAACAAAGCATATCTCCATGATTTGCTTCCTTTTTTAGGCTTCGTGACACCCAACAAGTATTTACAAAGGCAGCAAAAAATTCTGGATAATAATTGCAAAATAGTGTATATCTTAAGGGCTATTGCAAACTGCAAGCTGCGGGCAAAATTAGGTTTTGTCAAAAATTACCGATATTTTCATCTTCACATTCAGTGACTGACCACCCGAAATTGATCTCAATACCGAATTCCAGTATTTGTTTTCTTGGAAATCTAAATTACTTTCATTGCTAAGTTGTTTAGCAGAAAAATTTGAAAACAAATAAAAAAAATTGATCTTAAGGGTATTGCAGGGGTAACAAACTAAGAGCTGAAAAACCATTCTGATTCGAATTCAGAATACTCACAGTTTCTCTGATCTTTAAAATTTTTACTAGAATTTTGATTTTAATGAGGAGCATTACAATTTTTTGAAAGCCAATTTTAGCCGAATCTGCCTGAAAGAGCACATTTGTTGTCAAAATTTTTAATTTCTGTATTTATTTACTTGCTTGCTTTCTTAAAAACTCCTTTATTTGCTTGCTTTTTCAAGAGACATGAGGCCCAAAAACGAATACCAAGATGTAGAAACTCTAAATTAAATGAAAAATTACTTGCCAAGAAATTATCTGTCGTAATACATGCCTGCCAATTTTTTATTAAGAATAATATGTATATTTCTACGCCAATTTTAAACGGGGAGAGACGGGTAACTTTAAGTTTTGACAATTCTTGTCAATATTTTCAGCTACAGATTCGATAAATGAGGACACAAAACTGATCACAATATTGAGCTCCACTGGTTTTTTTTCTAAAATACATGTGCTTTCAAGGAGCAGTTGTTGTTGGTAAAAATTGAATACAAAAGGTAATCCAGACGAATCTCAAATGTCTGTAAAGTTAAGATCAGGAAAATCATTTTGATGGGAACCCAAATCTTAATTCTTTCTTTATTTCATAATTATTAGTAAATTTTTGAGTCCATTAATAAACATCACAAAATTTTTTGTTAGCAAAGTTTCGCCAAATTTGATTAAAAAGAATGTATTTAGGTGTCAAGAATATTTTATACTTTTAAGTCATAACAATTTAATATTTTTAGTGCAACTTTTACGAACTTCCAATTAGAAAAATTGTTTTACTTTATTATATTATGTCAACGCAAATAAGACAGAGAAGATCATTAAGCTTCAAAATTGCGTTTTTTGCAAACTTAATGAAATTTTGCATTGACATTTTTATGGCATGGACATCTCTGATACCTTTTTCGCTTAGAAAGACAAGAAATTTGCATAACAAAATTCCATAAAGACACTAAATGGCGAGTTAGTAAATTTCACTCGAAACGGTAGCTATTATAATATAAGGAAATTGCATGAAATTTAAAAAGTGATTTTTATGTATTCTAATGCTTTACCCATGTAAGTTTATATTTTATAGTACTGTAATCCGTCACAATCGAGGGCCTTACCAGACAATATTTACCAGACCAACACAATATCTAAGCAGAAAACCGTTTTTAGCAAGATTTTTACCTTTCTGAATTCTAATAGGGTACATAATAATTCGGAAACGTTTTTTGCTTCTCCTATAATTTCATGAAAACTCAGTAAAACTATTAAGATCAGAAAACTTTTACCTACCATGGGCTATTATATTTATCAAAAGTTAGAAGCGATTTAGGGAACCGTTCTTAAGCTTAGAAGAAACGTTCAAAAATAAAAAGTAAAATCAACCAAGTTTTAAAAGAACAAAAATTTACAGCTTTTGTGTAATCCGTTTTTGGTAATAGTAACAACCCTGAAGAAGTAAACAAGCCTTTGAAATAAGACCTTCGTAACCCAATTCAAAGCACTTGCGTGCAGAAGTAAAAGTGGGACTGAACTCAAGAGTTCTGTACCTCGAGTATCAGTTAAAACACCTCAAAAGAGTAAAACGCAAAATTACTGGTGATAGCTCAGAACATACTATACTGTTAGCAATAGGAGCTATTTGGAAATGGTGTTTTATTGACGACAGTATAGGTACAAAACAACCTTTGGCATCAAAATAAACAACGTTAGGTTTGCTTAATAAATATTTCCTATATTGTTCAAATGCCTTATCGTGAAATTTAGCAAGAAGTCAAATAACAATGTTTGAAATTCAGTTGAACATGCAACTGCCTCCATTAAACATGTACATAGACAGATTAAATTGATTTTAGCGAAGAAGTTATGATAAATCTAAACTATGGCATTCTAAGCCTATTTGGGTCCGAAATATTGTTGCTAAACTAAAACTAAAATTTGTTGGAGAAACAATATTGCTTAGTTGTTCCGACCCCCTTTAGTGGGGGAGGAAAAACATGCTCAACTGGGTCTTTTTGTTCAGTCAACTGTCGCGGATCGGTATATTCATCGTACAGTTGCCTGTTGCGAGTGGCATCATGAGAAAGCTTTTCAAACGTAGAATTTGAAACCAAAGATTTTTTATTAGCTTTTTCCGAGGGGTAACGGAGGTTTAAAGTTTTGTACACGTTAGGCTAGCTTCCGTTGTTTTGTTCACATTTTTTCTTCTCATTTGCTTAATTTTTATCAATTTTAGCTAAAAATTTGAAAAAGTGGCAAGAGTAGTCTCATTAATTTTGCTTTTAAAGAAAAAAATAGTTTATGAATTGTCCGAACCTACAGTTTTCGCAAAAATTTTTGCTTAATTTCTGAAAATTTAGCATATTTTTCCTTCGCTTTTTTTCAGTCAAAAATGGCTTCAAACATGCTTATTTAACCCATTCTGTTCAGTTTGATCCGGTGTGGAGACAAAAAACTGTTGACATAATCTTCGTTTACTCACAAAAGTGCTGTTTTTACTTTCCATTTCTAAGAAAGTGTTCTGGAACTATCTTTTTAGCGGTCTTTCGCTAGTTTAATATTATTCATAAACAATGATTTTATTTTTGTTGAAAAAAAATTTCGGTTTGACAAAAAAAGTAACAAGCATTTTTAGAACAATAGATTATTTTAACAGCCACGCAGCAATATCATGGCATGTTTTGGTCTCATCCCTGATTTCTGCAATAAAAAAAAATTGATTACATTTTGGGTCTGTCCTTTTTAAAAAATTGATTTTTTGCATGTTTTTTGTCCCAATTACAGACAAGTCTGTGTTCATTTCAAGATTCAGTTAGCAAGATTTTGCACTTACAGTCGAACGAGGTCAAAAAATGTTCTCCAAATATCTAAGCCAGGACATAATGAACTATCAAGGAAATGTTCTAATTCTTACGATTGATACACAATGGTTTTTGGATTTTAGATCCGGATAATTATCCAAAATTCGTCTTCTATTTTTGATATAATGACCTTCTGCTCGAATTAGTTATCTGAATAACAATTGAAAATTTTAGTGGACAAACAACAAAAACAGGTCCCGATTTGGCAGAGTTGTGAAATTTTACAGTTCAAAAAATATTTAACTAACAACGGGGCACTGTGCTTTAAATTTTTTTTTACCTTTTTCAATTTCTGCTTTTTTAATGTTATTTGTTATATTTTCAAATAAATATACAACTGATGATATTACAAGTCTGGGTGCAAATGAATGCCTATTAAAAAACATAAAAAAACTTAACAAAAAACTAGTGGATTTTTGGCTTCAACACTGTTTGCGTAAGTTTGTTTCTAAATTTTTGAGTTATGACTGTATTCGTTGGTTTTTGCAGTGTTTTTGATTTAGTTTTAAAGACAAGTTTGTTTTGATGTCCAATGTGTTTTCACAGCAGCACTGAAATATTGCATCTGGTAATTTTTAGTTGAAGGCTAATAGTTGTTTAATTTGATTGTTTTAAAAAATTTTGTCGCGAAAGAAATGTTTTTTAAGAATACTTCTGCCACAAATTAGCGGAATCTCAGCAATGAATAAGGACACATTCATTTGAATTAAAAGGTTGTCTTCCGTGCTGTTTTATCAGTTAAATATTATTTTTTTGGCGTTGATACTACGAGTTTTTTATATTTTTTTTATTTTTGGAAATTTTTTTTTTTATTTTGTGAGCCTTTTTTGTTGCATTGCCCTTTTTCAACATTAATGGCAAGTTCCATTTCTGAATAACGGAGTCAACAGAAGGCAAAATTGATTCCTTTTTCTATCTTTAGTGATTAGATTACAATTTTTTAGGCTTCAACAGCCCTTCTTTTTTAAAAAAGAGTTGCCTTTTTCATGTTTGATTTTATTTGCTCATATTGTAGTCGTTTGACATTCCGAATGATGACAGTTATCAATGGCTTCGCAAAATAAAATAACAAAACTATTGAACATTTTTCTTCTCATAAAGTACAAACGTACTTCTAAATTTGGCATTTTGACGATTTTCTCAATGTTTTTACGTTTAAAAAAAGAGAGTTGATTAATTGTTTAAACCAACTGTTTTCAACAACGTTTTGGCTAATTTTCTGAAAATTGAGAGGTCTTGTCTTTTGTAACGACGAATGGCTAGAAAAATGTTTATTTTGTCCAGTTTGAAAAAAATAGAACATACATAATGTTTTTTAACGCACATAATGTCCATTTTCAACGTCAATTCCTGAGACGTGTTTTGGAACTATCATTTCTGCGGTCTTTCGCTATTTTGAATCGATGTTTATTAAAAATAAAATATATTTGTTTATTTTTGTTTGCCAAAAAACTTTTTTTGGAACAGATTATTATTTTAACAGCCGTTCGGAGATATCAAGGCCAGTCTTCGTCTCATCGTTGATTTTTGCAAGGAAATTTATTTGGAATGTTTTTTGGGCCTGTCCTTGTCAATTTTTCTGCATATTTTATTCGAAATAGAGGTAAGGCTGCATTTTATTTCAGCATTCAAATAAAAAGGGGTTCCAGCTATGATAAAATGAGGTCTAATGAAAAAAATATTATGTTTTCTTATTGAAGCTTATTATTTTAATGGCTCCGACCAATTGCTTATGTAAATTTTTATTGAATTCCTGAGGTTCCTCAGCATTTGATGTTTTTTGTAGTCTTATGACTGAATCTGGTTCACCGAGCATCTAAATAGGTATCTAGTGAGCTAACAAGGGAAATTTCTAATGGTTTCGATTAATACACTTTGGTTTTTCGATAAAAAATCTCCATAATAATCCAAAATTTTTGTTTTGGATTATGATATATTGATTTCTGGTCAAATTAGCTATTTAGTTAACATTTAGAAAAACAAACTGAAAAGCAGCAAAAACAAGACTAGTTTTGACATAGTTTTTGAAACTTTACACTTCAGAATTTATTCGATTCATAAAGGGAGCTCTGCTTCTTTTGAAAAAAAGTTTTTTGGCTGTTTCTGTTTTTAAGGTTATTATTTATGATATTGAATAACTCTCAACTTCTGACATATAAATTCGAGGTGAAAATGAAAACCAGCGACCAAAAACAATATTTTCAACAAAAAGTTTATGGGGTTTCTAAGCTTCAACACCGTTTGCGTAAAATGTTTTTAACGTTTTGAGTTCTGACTGTATTCGTCGTTTGTTTAAAGAACTTTGACGCAGTGTAATTAATAGTATGTTCAGTTGACTTCTTCAGCAGTAAAGAAATAATCTATCTTCTAATTTTTATATGAAAGCCCATAGTTGTTTAAACTGATGGTTTTAAAAGACTTTGAATTTTTTTTAAAAAAAAGAATTTTTTTTAGATTTTACATTTTTAACCTTATTTCAGCCAAACTTTAGTCAGAGCAACAAGATAATAAAATTCAGGTTAATTAACTGGTAGTCTCCATTGTTGTTTTATGAGCTAAGTAATTTTTTTCTTTTGGCGTTGATACTACGAGTTTTTTATATTTTTTTTTATTTTTGGAAATTTTTTTTTTATTTTGTGAGCCTTTTTTGTTGCATTGCCCTTTTTCAACATTAATGGCAAGTTCCATTTCTGAATAACGGAGTCAACAGAGAGCAAAATTGATTCCTTTTTCTATCTTTAGTGATTAGATTACAATTTTTTAGGCTTCAACACACCTTCTTTTTTAAAAAAGAGTTGCCTTTTTCATGTTTGATTTTATTTGCTCATATTGTAGTCGTTTGACATTCCGAATGATGACAGTTATCAATGGCTTCGCAAAATAAAATAACAAAACTATTGAACATTTTTCTTCTCATAAAGTACAAACGTACTTCTAAATTTGGCATTTTGACGATTTTCTCAATGTTTTTACGTTTAAAAAAAGAGAGTTGATTAATTGTTTAAACCAACTGTTTTCAACAACGTTTTGGCTAATTTTCTGAAAATTGAGAGGTCTTGTCTTTTGTAACGACGAATGGCTAGAAAAATGTTTATTTTGTCCAGTTTGAAAAAAATAGAACATACATAATGTTTTTTAACGCACATAATGTCCATTTTCAACGTCAATTCCTGAGACGTGTTTTGGAACTATCATTTCTGCGGTCTTTCGCTATTTTGAATCGATGTTTATTAAAAATAAAATATATTTGTTTATTTTTGTTTGCCAAAAAACTTTTTTTGGAACAGATTATTATTTTAACAGCCGTTCGGAGATATCAAGGCCAGTCTTCGTCTCATCGTTGATTTTTGCAAGGAAATTTATTTGGAATGTTTTTTGGGCCTGTCCTTGTCAATTTTTCTGCATATTTTATTCGAAATAGAGGTAAGGCTGCATTTTATTTCAGCATTCAAATAAAAAGGGGTTCCAGCTATGATAAAATGAGGTCTAATGAAAAAAATATTATGTTTTCTTATTGAAGCTTATTATTTTAATGGCTCCGACCAATTGCTTATGTAAATTTTTATTGAATTCCTGAGGTTCCTCAGCATTTGATGTTTTTTGTAGTCTTATGACTGAATCTGGTTCACCGAGCATCTAAATAGGTATCTAGTGAGCTAACAAGGGAAATTTCTAATGGTTTCGATTAATACACTTTGGTTTTTCGATAAAAAATCTCCATAATAATCCAAAATTTTTGTTTTGGATTATGATATATTGATTTCTGGTCAAATTAGCTATTTAGTTAACATTTAGAAAAACAAACTGAAAAGCAGCAAAAACAAGACTAGTTTTGACATAGTTTTTGAAACTTTACACTTCAGAATTTATTCGATTCATAAAGGGAGCTCTGCTTCTTTTGAAAAAAAGTTTTTTGGCTGTTTCTGTTTTTAAGGTTATTATTTATGATATTGAATAACTCTCAACTTCTGACATATAAATTCGAGGTGAAAATGAAAACCAGCGACCAAAAACAATATTTTCAACAAAAAGTTTATGGGGTTTCTAAGCTTCAACACCGTTTGCGTAAAATGTTTTTAACGTTTTGAGTTCTGACTGTATTCGTCGTTTGTTTAAAGAACTTTGACGCAGTGTAATTAATAGTATGTTCAGTTGACTTCTTCAGCAGTAAAGAAATAATCTATCTTCTAATTTTTATATGAAAGCCCATAGTTGTTTAAACTGATGGTTTTAAAAGACTTTGAATTTTTTTTTAAAAAAAGAATTTTTTTTAGATTTTACATTTTTAACCTTATTTCAGCCAAACTTTAGTCAGAGCAACAAGATAATAAAATTCAGGTTAATTAACTGGTAGTCTCCATTGTTGTTTTATGAGCTAAGTAATTTTTTTCTTTTGGCGTTGATACTACGAGTTTTTTATATTTTTTTTTATTTTTGGAAATTTTTTTTATTTTGTGAGCCTTTTTTGTTGCATTGCCCTTTTTCAACATTAATGGCAAGTTCCATTTCTGAATAACGGAGTCAACAGAAGGCAAAATTGATTCCTTTTTCTATCTTTAGTGATTAGATTACAATTTTTTAGGCTTCAACACCCCTTCTTTTTTAAAAAAGAGTTGCCTTTTTCATGTTTGATTTTATTTGCTCATATTGTAGTCGTTTGACATTCCGAATGATGACAGTTATCAATGGCTTCGCAAAATAAAATAACAAGATAATAAAATTCAGGTTAATTAACTGGTAGTCTCCATTGTTGTTTTATGAGCTAAGTAATTTTTTTCTTTTGACGTTGATACTACGAGTTTTCATAATTTTTTTTAAACATTTTCCACTTTGGATAAGGACAGGTCTTATTGGCTTCTCATGAAAATTTCACAGAAAACATCAGAAAAGTCAGTTGGGAGCCAATGCTTTTCATGACTTTTAACGTAAGTGTTTTCATGAAATATAAACGTACTTTTGAGTTTGCCTTTTTTGTTTTTGATCTGCATGTTTATTATTCTCAATAAAGATAGGTTCCATATTTTTTCTGGTGAAATCTTAGTTATTTGGTTTAATTTAGTTGCTACTCAGACTGTTTTGAACTTTTCATTAATTCTTTTTAATTAGATAGTCATTGAGTTTTTGACTTAAGTAATGTTTGTTATTTCTTTTTCGATTTTTGTTGTTTCCCTTGTCTCTTATTCACCTTAACGGCAGGCAACATCAGTCCTTTTTTTAAAGGTTTGAGCTTAAAGGGTTTTTGTTATATGGATACAACAATTTTGTTCGAACAATTTATGTTGCTTTTTGAAGGTTGTATATCTCTTCCTCATTTTGTAGATAATTAAGTCTAAAATGTGGTAGAGCGGAGCCCGAACAACTTGTGCAAACGGACATTACCATCTCGTTTGGTGTGTGGTAGCATCTTGTTGGTGTGTTGCAGACGTGTATTACCAAGGAAGCTGATTTAATATATTCATTCTGTTAAAATGTCCATATAACACTTGGTAGTTTTTTTTTTTGAAAAATTCTCGAAAGAGAATTAATTAATATCAAGGAAGCTCGATAATGCGTGATCCTGAAAAGAGGCTACGTTTTCAAAAATTAACTAAAAAAACCATAAAGATTGATAAGTTTATTCAGCAGTTCTTCGCTATAGTAAGGTGTAAAACCATTAACATTTTCTTCAAAAATGTTGAAAATTTTTATCAACATCAGCAAAACTACGCAAAAAACGGTAAACAGCGGAATTTGAACAAAACTTTGACACCTCGATAAATCCTAGAAAAATAATGAAATTCATTTTTTTTGAACATCTACTCATAGACGGCATTTTTAATGATACCATTCACAGGTGTCTACGATGAATAGATCGATAAAAAAAAGACTGAACAAAAACAACCAAGTGGAACATATAGTTCCTCCCCCCACTGATTTTAGGTCAGAACAAAAAATGAGCTTTATCCTAACTCACCATAAAATTACCCTAAATATAATCGTACCCATTAGGGTAAGTTTGTCTCAACTTACTTTTATTTGTCCCAAATTTATTTTATTTTATCTAATAGGATAAATTTATCCTAGATTTAAGGTAAGACGGGATACGCCTACCACAACAGTTGAGGCAAAAACAGATTTAAAAAATTAGGTTTTACGATATATTTAAGTTCAAGGAGATGTTTACCTTATGCTAGGCTGGATGACTATCCCATTAAATTCTTTAAATAATATAGATGTTGACTTTCGTGTAATATGAGGCGAGAAGATCGCTTACTTACAAGAAAAAATTATTATCTTAGAAATTTTTGCTATTGCTAGTGTGCTGAGTGGTGCTAAATTATGTAAGCTGAACATGAATGATAATCACGAGATGATATCAAATTGAGGATTAACTGTGGTGAAGAGTGTGTGAGGCCCAATTTTGACTTTTGAGAATTGTTCATTACATTATATGATCTGCAAAATTTGAAATAGCAACGTGGTTCTAATTCTCCCCTATTTTCAGAACAGAATCAACAAAAAAAACCGATAAAACCAAATTCTATTGAAAAGAAAAACTAATTATTATTATTTGATTAAAATGTTACCACAGTTACCTGTATTCAATAGGAAGAATACAAACTACCTGCAAGCTCAATTACCGGCCGCTCATTTTCCTCACAAAATTTTAATAGTATTAAAATATACCGCCTTAATTTTAGTCCTTTGCAGAAATTTCCGCCATATTTGACAATTCAAAAAATATCGAGACTTAATATAAATGATGGATCCGAGGTACGGTTGATTCAATTAAAATTGTACTTTAGACGGCTATCTCAATGAGAACTTACAATGTGATATTTATGGCTACCTTAGTGATGAGTGAGTTTAAAACTTGCAAGAATCATGCAAGCTGATTCAAAACTTTGCAAGATACTTGCAAGAATCTTGCAAGATTCCAATCCAGACAGAAAAAAATCAGGGCGCTATTGCTTTAGAAAGCACCTTTAAAGCAAATTTTTGTTCAATAAACATGTCATAAATGTAAAATCCATGGAAAAAATTTTAGTCCTGATTCAAAATCTTGCAAGAATCTTGCAAGTTTCTCAGTTCTGGAAAATTTTTCTGAGTATTTTTGGAAACCAAAAATAATTGAAAACCACGTGAATTGCTTTTTACAAGAATTTCGATTAACATAACCGATTATAATTGATATTGTTCCGAAGTACCTTTCGAATGTGGAATCATGCAAGAATCTTGAAAGATTTCGAATTCAAATACCATTTTTCAACAAACAACTAGAAACATTTTAAGGAATCCAAAACCTTCTCTTTTAACATCAATTGAAATAATAAACCTCGAAAACAACCACCTTCCACGTTTTTATCTCCTTTTTTAATCAAAAGATTTGTCTACAGAGAATCCAATAGTCGGAACTTATTTATTACTGATTTTATCGGTATTTGAGGATGCTTTTGTAGTCATTAAATTTTTTCTGATCATGTTTGGTCTAATAGTCTTCCTATTGAATTGTCAGTGAACCTATTTGATGCCTTCAGTTGATAGCTCTCAGGATCTTTTTTTCTTCGGCGGCTAAGTTAGGCGAGCTCCTTCTGGAGCTCAGTAATGCACCGTCTGTAGTAGTCAAAGAAGTTTTAGAGGCTCATGCAGAAACTAGCGCACTGCTGGAAAAAAATTTGCTGAATAGAAAAACTTGCACTAATTCTTGTAACCGAATCAAAAATCTTGCAAGTGAATCAAAAATATAGCAAGAAATTGGCAAGTATCTTGATACCGGTATGCATTTACTTGTAAGCTTGCCTTTCAATATTCTTGCAAGTTTTTTATTCATCGACAACTTGGGTAGTACTAAAAAAACATCTCTTGAGCTTGGTATGCCTCCATGCTGGGTTCATGATTGATGCTGGTTAACGTAAATACATTATTGCATTTTAAATTCTATGAAACGGATATGAAATTGACAAATTGCTTTGCTCTTTCTCCGCTTAAAACTGTTTTGGGGAGGCCGCTGGGAATAATGAACAACCCGAGAAGCCGATAATACTCTCTAATCGAGCCAACAACATAGAGATGGGGTTCAACGTTAAAAAAGGAACCCTAGTCTAAGTCTGGAACTAAAAATGTGATCAACTTTGGCTCACCCGAAAAAAATGTCCTCGACTTTGGCTGAACTGAAGAATTTGGGAGGTTTGTATTAAAAAAAAATTTGGATGGACACACTTTTGTCTATAAAAAGATATAGCCTCAACGTTAACTAGGGTCCTCAACCATGCAATTTAATTCAGTATTTATCCCCTCCCCCTCCCACCTCAAATATTAGGCCTCTTCGTAAATTCCAGGTCTGGACTATTATCTGGCGCCGATTCATGATTCAATAGCGTTTGCAAATAGCTGCTAATGAGACATGACATGAGGTATATGAGGGCACTTGTCTGGATCAAAGGATATTAAGTTTTTTTTCAAAAGGAGATCATTGTGCACAGACATCAACAATGGGACAATGTTACGAGACTATAAGACAATTGGGCCAGTTCAGTACGGTTTGTGTATGAGTGCAAATACGTTTTAATTTTGTGTTAGTCTACGACACAATGAATCGGTTGGACATTTCAAGAATTTCACGTGGAAAAATAAATTATGGGCATTATCGATTGATTCCTGCATCTTTTCTCTTTTCTCTGGACTAATTCTTGGCTCATTAGAATTATGTCACAGTGGTAAGAGTAGACATCGTTTCTGCTCTGTCTTAACAGCAACATGCACCCAAAAATGTCTAGGTAAATTTATCTTCAACGTTAGCAGGTAAACAAAAGTGCGGTTAACAATACCCCCATTAATACCAAAAATGATACGTCGGGTCTTTCCCATTATAGCCCCCCCCCCCAGCGTAGTGGTCAGATAACCTGTAGCCCCCCCAATCATGGTAATTATACCATGATGGAGGGGCTAAAATTTAATGGGGGGGGGGGCTATAATGGGAAAGACCCCAAATTTCCTTAGAATACATTACATAGAAAACACCTGAAAACTCAAAAAAATCGTTTTTATAAGGCATGTAAATTTTGACGTGGAAAACATTTGAAAACTCTGATTAAGCAGTAGGTAATTTCCTATTGGTTAATTAGAATGTTTAAAAAAATTCCACCAGAAAACTAGAAAACTTGAAGAATGTTAAGTTAAACATACCAGAAGAAATCTGCATCTTTGTAGTTGGTAATTAGTTTTAGCGTTGTCCTCCTAACTTTTACTTTACTTGGCAAAAATTGCTTCATAACAGAACTAAGGGGAATGGATGCATCAAATTGTGACCACAGAACAGATATTTTTTGTCATTTGCACCTGTTTTAAAAAAAATAAGTTTCAAACTAGAATTTGCAGATACCAACGTAGAATTAGTTCTATAGGAATTCTGAATATATTTTGAGAAAAGTTGCAGTTAGTTTCCTAGAATTTTTGAGTGTTGAAATAGGATGGTATAACTGCTAATTTTAAGTAGATTAGGATTTATTTTACCTGTAATTGAAGGCAGCAGAAGCTGCTTTCGGGTAAATTCATGCGAATTGCATTAAAGAATAATCGGATTTCGATGTCTAGGCAAATTTACCTGCATTTTAAAATCTATTTGCTTGCATTTATTTTAGAGTGTACTTTTGATAGGTTCTGGAAAGTATTGTTATCTGAAAATATCGATAAGATCTCGCCATTATATTATAAACATATTCCAAGAATTTTTGGGGTAGCCAATATCTTGGCAGTTTAATTCAATTTTTGCGAGAGTTAAATTTTTTATTCGTTTTAAAGAAAATTGATCTGCATTTGCGATTGAGACCTCAGTAAGATTTTTTGCTCAATCGCATTTAGTAGGCGGGTTAACAATTTCGAGCACCTAGATTGATTATTAAATTTTACGAATGGGATGTCTTGTGGATAGGATAAAACGCAGTATATTGAACCATATGGTAACTTCAGCAGTTCAAACTCGAGTTGAATTAACAATGAAGAGATCAGATGAATGAAATCTGAGTAATTAATTTGTGAAAACAATTAGAAATGCTTATTAAACAGCTTTGCTATCAGCTCAATAAACGAATTAATGAATATTTACTTTTTTTCGATAATAAAGATGATTTGAGGATCGTTGATTATAATTCATTTTGTATCAGCTGGAATCACTTTTATTTTTGATTGAGTTAATGCATTTTTGAAGCTGCTGATTGACGTTTACTTGTCCTCAGAGAGTAATAAACTTAGCTCGTCTCAATAATTTTCAGCATATTGCGAAAAATGTTATTGTAAATAAATTCCGTTCATTTAATTCCACAATTGTTGACTGAATGATATCAGCCATCATGAAAACTCGCCGGAAATATTTTTTCGTAATCCTCAAGATTCAGACATTTTTCAAATAATTTTTATTTATTTTAAATAAAACATCAGAATCTTCTCGTTGAGTACGCCAAACAACTGTCAACAGTTCAGAACAAAACTTTAGAAATGCGGTTTTGCGCTGCATGAAAGTCTAGCAAGCCCGTAACATTATCGCAGCAAAATCACTTAAAATAGAAGAATTAAAAGAGTTTGAGTTGCTTCGCCCCATCTCCAGTTTGAACCCATGCCCTCGTTTGAAAGTTTTACAGCTTACGCTACCGATAATGTCCTTTGTACCATAAGCATTCGTTAAGGACTTTTTTAGTTTCCCTTATTGCATGTTTAAGGAACGCTAAGAACCCTACCTATAACGAGCTTCAACATGGTGCAACAGAGCATCTCAAAAAGCATATACTAAATTAGGCTGCATGTTAAAAACCGCGTTAAAACATGCTAAAAACAGCTGCTTAAACACGGTGACATAGTTTTCGAGTTATAAATATTACTAGCGTATCCAATAAAGCATCAAAAGAAAAACTTTAAAAGGCATAGATAGTTTAAAAGAACTTAAGATTTCTGTTTCAATCGAACACGGGCTCGAACCCATGCCCATATTTTAACAGCCATTGCTCTTACCCGTTACGGTATTGAAGAGTTTTGAGTGCATCTTTTTCCCTATTTTCCAGATTTCTTTGTTCAACAGCTTTTTGGGTTTGGCATATGCAGCTTGTTTAGAGCGACTTGCGCAGATAGAATGAGTTCAAAAAGTTCAATGGTCTTTTTTTTCAAAAAAATAATCACTTTTTGACTTTTGACTGTATCTGTTATTCGTTCGTCTCCTACAATTTTTTGCTAGTTGTTCGTTCCTTTGAACTTTTATGATTAAGATAAGAAATCATTGGTTGCAAATACACATGAAATACTACTAAAATTGAAAATAGTTGCTGTTGTATAGTAGTTGCCAATTTCCTCTTACTATTTTCTTTAGTTTTAGGTGATGGCAGAAAAAAACTCAAAATTTCAAATCGCGTCTGGTTTTAAGTTTTTACGGAATCTGATAAACGATTTGCTCAAAATTTGATGTTAAATATCGTGATTGACTGCCAAAATGACTAAGTAGAACTCTTGGTAACAATCAACTGCATTGGATATTTCTCATGTACGAAAAAATGAAATTGAATAGTTTTCTTTGAATAAATCACAAAAACTGAAGCGCTCTCCAAACCGTTGATAACAATTTTTGAACCATCAATTTGAAAAATAGCAACTAATTGTGCTGGATAGTCTTGAGATAAGAGGCAGCGAAAAGGAAAACAGTGAACAGGCAAAAAAATCATCGCCCCGAGTTTGTTAAAAAAAAATGTATATTTTGGGGTTATAGATGTTTAGAACAACGCCTTTTCTTTATCTTTTGCATAGGGTAGAATAGTTGACGACTGCAGGTTTCTCATTTTTTAGGGAATTATCTTGATTAATTTTTGTAAGAAAAATTTTAAGTGCAACAGTAGCAGAAATTATTAGAAATTTTTTTAAACGCAAGAACTCCAAAATACACAATTGAAAAACAGGAAAATGAAAGTTAAAATTCATATCAAAAAAGACGGATCGAATCTTCTAAAAACAATACGCGTGTACGTAAGGCGTTGAAGGAGTGATCGAATTGCAACAAAATGCCTTCTACCAAATTTGCAATTTGTTCTAATAAGTAACTGGCATGAGAAGAACGTTCTCACAAAAATAAAAAATTTCACAGAAAACAAAGTACTACAAAACAGTTTTCTTCCCAGTGCTCTCTAAATGATAAAACTATGTTCTATTTGCGCTCTATTTGTTGTTATCTGAATCACTTAATAGGGCGGTTAATGATTTTTTCATGAATTTGATATTATGAATGATAGATCTAGTCGGTGGCTAATAAATCACAATTGACAAAGAATAATAGCGTCAGCTCATGGATAATGATCTCAAAGAGTTTAACACTCTTTTTGTAAAGGAAAAAAATTGACTTTTTGATATTTGACTGTATCCGTTATTCGTTCCTGTCCTATTGTTTTTCCTATTTGTTCATTCGTACTTGTTCTTGAATTTGTCTGATTAAGACTAGAAATCATTAGTTGGGAAGAAGTTTGAAAACTAGTAATCTTGCAACCAGATGCTGTTGTATAGTTTTTGCCATTCTTTGGGTTTCATCTGTATTTATCAGTTTACACCATTACTGAAAATTCTCATTAGTTGCTAATGAAGCCTTATTTTGTTTTTTTTTCCAAGAGTACATAGCACTTGTTGTTTAGTTTTTGCCATTCTTTGGGTTTCATCTGTATTTATCAGTTTACACCATTACTGAAAATTCTCAATAGTTGCTAATGAAGCCTTATTTTGTTTTTTTTTCTCAAGAGTACATAGCGCTTCTTACATAGCGCTTCACGAGTACATAGCGCTTCTTAAACTGATTTTGACACAATTGGTTTACAAGGAAAGATTTGACGGATTTCTATATGCTCATATTTGCAGTTACTTGAATCCCCTGTCTATTTAGATTAATTTTTTGTGTCTTCGAGACAATTTTTGATAAATCTATTTGGTTGCTAATTATGCAAAATTGAATCATTACCTTAGAGCACCTCTTTTTAATTGTCCTCTTTGTGATTTTCGCAATTCTGTTGTATGGTCTACTTGTTCTAAAGTTTCGTAGTGCCGATAGTTTGCTTAATTACTGCTTTTAAAAAAAATTAACAGAAAGTGTTTGCAGTTTTCACACTGTCGCTAATACAAAACTGTTAAGATATAGTTCATATTCAAAAATTTTGCAACTCAAAGCAAGACACTGTTTTTTTACCTATGATTAGCAGGCAAAATTTGTTCAAAAAATTGGCACAAACAACATGGGAAGGGGTTAACGGGGGCACTACAGGTTGCTCTGTGGTTGCCAATAACATTTTGCGGTGGAGTTAATTGCAACGTTTGATGACTGATGGCTGGTTTGGCAGTGCTTGGAGTTAGGGTCAATTGAAAATTGTTGAAAACGGCTGAATTATTTGTTGCCTGAATTACGTTTGAGGAGTTATTCTGAGAAAAACGCCACAAGTATAGATCAAGATTACAGTTAAAGGGACACGATACTAGGCGGGCTTGAGGCGAATGGACAATATTTTGTTGTGGATTGTTGGGGAAGGTTAAGTACGTTGTCGCAGTCGCTGGAATAGACGACGGAATCACGGGAGCTTGAGGATTAGCTAATTGTTGAGGCCGCTTTAAGGGTGGTGCTTCCACGAGTGAGCTTGGAGTTTGAGGAACGTTTTGCGTGGGATAGGGTATAGGAGTTTTGTTTCGATTGGAATGTTAAATTTAGGTAGATTTTGTTGATTTGCTAAAGGAGGGACGGGTAGATGCAGCTGACCAGGTATACTAAAGTTTTTTGGTCTCAACTGTACAGCGGATTGATCCGTGATTTGATTTGCTTGTGTGGGCTTGTTGAAAAATCAGTTACGAAAAAGCAGGAATTCGATGATGCCATAACAGGTGTCGGAGGCCGGGGAGGTTGCAAAGTTGGCTTAAGTGGTTAGAGTGCGACATTTTGTACGTCGGCTGGTACCTGGTTCACTGGTTCACCACACCACTGCCTGAGGGACTGTGTGCCTGTTCGATCCTTCTGACATCAAATTGAATCTGGACTCTCGGTTTTACTGGCCAAGTCATAGAGTTCTTCAATCTGCTGTACCAGCTCGCTGAAGGCAACTTTTATTTTAGAAACAAAGCGTTGAACTTTTACTCTTCCGTCATGCCGATCTATGGCATCAGTAAGATCTTTGTGGACGTTATGTAACCCGGATTCTAGATTTCATCTTGCGTTAAAAATCTTCTCATTTTCTGTTGCTGTTCCGCCACTATCTTGAACTGGTCTTTTTTTCAGTGTAGACTAGCTTCCAACCAATCACGTAGAATGAGGGTTATACCGAACCTAAATGACAACGATTTGATAATCAAGACCCCGAAGCAAGACAGAAGGTACGAAAAAACGAACTACTCGGCAAAAGTAAGCAACAAAAGTCAGAGAGCATCTGACGCGCTTTTAAGCAACGTGAAACTAAACGGGAAGCAACTTAACCGGGTAGACGAAGCACGGCGAAACGGCAAACAAAATCGACGTGGCGGAAGCGATAGGCAAACGGCGCACGACGAAACGGGAAATGGACGGGACGGAAACGCTGGGCGAACGATGCGCGACAAAACGGGAGACAAAAAGGACGGAGCGGAAATGTTGGGCGATGGGCGGACGACGCGGCGGGGAAAAGGACGGTGTGAACGGAAACATCGAACGAGTAGCGCCCAACGAAACGTGAAAACGGGAAATAACGGGCGAGAAACGAGCAGGCAAGGAGAAGCGGGGATGTAGGGGAGTACTGTGCTAGCAGACCACAGCAAGAAACTCAACCAAACAAAAAAGCCGTAAGTCCAACACAAACTTAAGTCCCGCCCTAGGAAGGAGGGGAGATGCTACTGCAAGAAAAACTAGCACAAGTTTTTATGAGGCTTATTATATCAATAACAAACTAATTTACGGAGAGCAGTAGCGTATTAAATGGACGAAAAGATTAAGAAACTAACTAGCCTTAGCTGCAGAATATATTTAAGTCACACCCTAGCAATACTCAAACCTAAACAACCAATCAGCTTATAAAATAATAAAGAATAATAAACCAACTAAAGCAAAACTGAAATAAATTACAATAGTGTACTTGTAGACTATGAGGGCTGGAAAACTCGAAAACGATTCTAGCCGATTCTCAGCAGATTTTAGTATACTACAACAGGGGAGCTAGTATGTATTTAAAATTGCAAAAGTCAAAACAAATTCTAGCCATAACTCGTGAATCAGCTCAGTCACAACCTAGAGAGCATGAAGACAAAAAAAACCAACTAGCATACTAGCACAATCAACATACTGCAACACAAATACAACATACTTCATCGCATTTGACAACATACTATATCGAAGGAAAAAATGAAACTGAGAAGTACCACGTTGAAAGCAAAAAACGGAACCATCTTATACGAATTGAAAGAGGAAATTTTGGGAGAGCGACGTTATTGAAAAGAAACAGAACACGGCGATTTTTTAATTTAAAGAACAGAAAATACGCGGAGGCTACGATATTGAATCGACCGACAAGAGAAAAAGAATAGTGGAATGCAATTTTTTTTGCAGGCCGGAGGTTCTGAAGTTTTTCACACCATTTTTGTAGAGTTTCAATCTATTGACGAACCTTCAAGTGGGAAAAGAAAAAGTTTTGGCAGATTTTTTTTTACATTTGGTCGTTTTCCTAAACATTCTTTATTACGGATTGGTAGTCCACTAATCTGGATATTTTTATGCTCGAAAATACGGTTTATCAATATTCGGTAATAATTTCATAAAATTTTTGATGTGCATCAAAATTGAGCAAAAATGTTCGAAATTGAACAATATAGCATAATATTCTCTCAATTTTTTTCTATATAAGTGGTTTTTTTTTAATATACGTACCGACCTGGCTAATTGTTTCCAACTTTTAACAATTTGATCAAAATTTTTCAAAACCGTTGGTTTCTCCCTTTCAAGAATTCCAATTGGGGGGATTAATGGTGTACAGTTAGGTTTCAATAAACCTAATGTATTTTTTTGCTATTTAGCCCTAGCAGGACCATTTTTATGAAACTTCCGACCAAAGATTCCCCACAAAACTTCTAGCAAAAAATTGGAACATTTTTTTCTTTTATTTCATACGTCGTCAGGATGAAATTAAAACAAATTGATTTGTATGGTTCTGTCTTACAGTTTTTTATGGTAATCGTCTTATTTCTGCTCCCTTGATTGCAATTAAACGATCGTTTGAACACTTTTTGGCTTCACCTCCATCAATGGTGACATGCAGTGAGCTGTTCTTATTCTCCACCAGAGTTCGGAGAGGCAAGAGTGTTAAGGTTGAGTTGTCTGCTCTGGTAAGATGTGGGAACACAAGACACTATGAAGAAGGAGTCTCAAATAATAATATCAGACGGTAAATGTGACGATAACAAACAAGGCCAATGTGTCATCACACTTCTCAGCTCTGTCAAATTCCAAAAAGTTGCCCATCAATGTTTGGTTTGCTCATTTTTGTCAGAGGAATTAGAATCAAGGATTCTTCTATTCTCTAGGCATGGACTTGAATTGCTTTCACCCTCAACTCCCTCTGTTGAACCTTTAGTTGAATAGAATTGGCAGGCTACCATTACACTTCATTCAAAACGGGCAACCTGGTACCTCTATGATAGCAACAATTAAGCCATGATAAAAAATTCCGCTTCGGGCGCGGTAACAAAATAAAGCTGACAAAATCAGACTTTCGAAATTTCAATTCATTTAGTCGATATAACAAGCAACGTATAAGCTTTAGTACGGTACAGCCAACAAGTGTTTTTAGACGGAAAGTCTTTTTCGATGCTGTTTTACTGTTTTTTTGTCTGATGTTTTTTATGCAATTGAAATAAGTCCATAATCAATAAACAAATTGTCTAAAGAACCTAAAATTATTAGGCCTAAAACCACCTTATCTGGTACACATTATGGTATTATTTACTTAATTTTCGGTTGTGCCAACTTTTCCCAATCACTCTAGGTATATTAGAACGTATTTCATTCATTTAAATACTCGATTGTGATTGGTTAAAATTCGCCTGCTTTAAATCTCTTTACTTAGCAAAATAAAACACACATGGGAAACCCGCTCACCGAAAACGACTGAAATTGGAGTCACTTTCAACGAGAAGTTGTCATAAAATTTCGACCAGAAAAATTTTTTCCTTATCTCTTTGAGTGTTGGTAATGTGGGACAACTTTTTGCTCAATAGAAAACATCGACACAGATTCATCCCATGTTGAGGTCCAGAACCAAATTTTTGTCTGGTCAGACTCTCCAGGCCAAAATTATCCTGATTTCTTGACTTTCCAGACGGAAATTGAACCTGATCAGATTTTCCAGACCCAAGTTACCTCTGATCAGACTTTCCAGACTCAGAGGGTCTCTAATCAGACTTTTCAGACCGAAAACGTTCTGATCAGACGATCTGCATACCTGGTTCGGACTCAGTTTCAGATCATTGCCCAGACCTTAATCAGACTATGATCAGACTCAAGTGCGCTCAAAGAGTTTATGATCAGACCCAGTTGCACTCGAAGCATTTATGGTCAGACCCAGTTGCGCTTGCAGCCATTTACGATCAGAATGAAGAGCGCTTGAAATAGTCTGATCAGAGAAGGATTTTACCGATGAACAAATCTCTTAATTTTGCTATAATATATTAGTTTCATAAAAACTGATGTTTGCAGTATTTCATTCATCTAAGGAGAAACCCAATTATAAAAGTATTGCTAAAACAACATCCAACTGTTGAGAACAAGTTTTTTTAGTGTACTGTTTAGAGTATTTTACTGACTCAGTGGATGAGTTTAGACATCTTTCCATAAGAAAAATCGTGGTATCCAGTTAATCAAAATTTCCTCTGAAGGGAACCGGCCTTTGCTATCAGCTGGACTTCCTTTTCCTGATCAGAGCTATCGGACTTTAGATGAGTCTGTGATCAGAACGCTGCTTTATTATTGCCTCTTGGCAGAGCCAATATCTCTAATTAAAAAAAATATAAAAACAATGAAAAAAGGAGCTGGATATGGTCCCTGATCAGACCCAACTCCGTTCAAAAACATTTCTGGTCAGACCCAATTGCGCTCGAACCGTTTATGACAGGACTCAAGTGCGCTCGAATACGCCTATGATCAGACTTTTCGGACCAAATTGAACTCTGACCAGACCAACTCCAGACCATGGTCCAGACTGTAGTGCGCTCGAACTTTCATCCAGACCCTCTAATTTCGGTCTGTGAACACACGGGTGAGCGCTCTATTGGGTCTGATCATGAAGCAATTTGGGTCTGCATCTCAACCTGGGATTCAATCGAACTACAATGGGAGATAATGGATAATGCATGCGACCCCGCAATATAGAACAAACGTGTGTAATGCCACTCAGTGTCCTCTCTTCGGAGCATGTGTATCTATGATCCAATCTCAGAATTGATGGCCAAATCCAAGTGGTCTTAAAAACACCATCACAAACAAACTGCGTCAAAATGGGCCACTAAACATCTATTGGCAAAATTGTCGTGCGATTTGCAAAGTGTTTGAAAATTGTGGATTATCAAATCGCTTTGCTAAACCCGGGTCGCCGCTTCCTTGGTTCCATACAAGGATCATATATGATGTCATACAAATCATAACGTATTTCCTAGTACGATCCTTGCATGGAACCAAGGAAACCATATATGATCCTTGCATGGAACCAAGGAAATCATATATGATTCTTTGATGAAACCTAGGAAGTCATATATGATTCTTTGATGAAACCTAGGAAATCATATATGATTCCTGAATGAAATCCGGGAAACCATATATGATCCTTGTACGAAATTGAAGAAATCCTATATGATCCTTGTAAGAAATCAAAGATATCATAAAGGTTCCAATACGACGAGGAAGTAGTTGTTAGTCCTTGTATTACTAGCAAATGCTAAGCAAGATCAGCTAGGCTTTCATTTTCGTGCTAGGGAAAACTTCAATTTCCTCGATTTCATATAAGGATCATATATGATTTCCCTGATTTCGTACAAGGATCATATAGGTTTTCCTGGGTTTCATACAAGGATCATAAAAGATGTTTTAGTTTGTGAGCAGTCTCGTTCTTACTGGAAGCCGAAAATAAAACTTTCTGAGGAATATTCAATCACATGACAAGAAAACAACCCGCTGTGAAGTTAAACATAACAACTTCACAATGTAGTGAATTTAATTAAATCTTTAGCGCAGTTGCTCAAAATCTCAACGAAAAATTCAAAAAGGAGACACCAGAAGTCAAAAAAATTAAAATGATTTCTGTTCTTTCTAATTGGCAAACGTAACAATAAAAATTGTGCAAACATTTACTTCATTGGCACATAAGATCACAAGCAATTGTTATGATATTAGCATCTTCATACTTTAAATACTTGTATCTCATATCTAACACTTTTGAGTTTTTAATCAACAAAAACCATTGAAAACACACGAATTAATGGAAGACCTGGGTCCTGGGTTTTTACAAAAATCATAGAAGAAATTTTAGTTTAGTGACCAGTCTCGTTCTTACTAGAAGCCAAAAAACTAACTACCAAACCAATAATCAGATTAATCGTGTTCAAACGCCTCAATCAGCGGTACAAGAAACTTTGCAATTGATGTTCTGAAGAACAAAAGTTTATTGGATATAAGTTTTTGATTGAAAGTGATCAACTCGGAACTTTCCTCAACAAGAAGAAAGAGTATATTTGATGAGTTGAACCAAGTGGGGATGAACGAGACTCAACAACTTTGAAACGTTCCACAGATGCGTAATCTTCGCCTTTTTCCGAATAAAACATTCGTAATTTTCCACAGATGATTTCTCCTCTATAAAAAGCTGCCACATAAGAATCTTTACCGTTAGTTGAAATGTCAAAAACAAAATTTTTCCATTTCAAGTTTCGATAAAACTGGCGTTCATTTTTTCTGAGGTCCTCTGGAACGTCAGTGTTCGGGATGCTGATGTGCTTGAAAACTTTAACGGCTCGCATTATTTTTTACAAAACTCTGACAATTGGTCATTGACAATTGGGGAACGCCAAGCTGCTTTGTTTCTGTGATATCTCTCTACTAAAAGAGGCAGATGATTGACAGTACCAGAGAACTTCGAGCTCAAAAGATAATTAGCAGACTCAAACATCATACTGGACGTTGTCCAAAGGGGCCCAAAGTTACGCACTTGCCATGTGAGATGAGTCAGGGCATGCATATTAGCAGAAAAAACGGTTTCTGTGTACTCCAGTTTCGTGTCTTCCAGAAATCGATTAATCTGTTTCTCTGCTTCATTGCAAAAACTTGTGTCTAACATTAATAGTCGAATTGCGTAACTAAGTAAACAAAATCTATTGGCTCTCGTTTCATTAATTGTTTCGCTGAAAAGTGCTGGACCGATATATAACAACCAAACTTTCAACTCATTTGCCTTGAAGTACTCCAAATCATTGAGCGACCTCACCGACCTTTTGAACTCCAACGGTAACTTAATACTTGAAACCGTGTGTCTCAAACACTCCATGTCAGTTCGATGCGTTTCCTTTACGATAACTTGGAGGAGAACTTTAGTTACTCCCAGATAAACTTGATGCATTACGTCTGGTGGAGCCGTCAGCGGTAAGTTTTTGACTAGTTTAGACAACGGGCTGACCCCCTTGACACCCATATAATGCTGCAGATTTTCCATTTGAACCTTCTGAAGGTGCTCCGAATAGATGTGTTGCGTGCGCATGGGATATTTTTTCAGTGGATAATATCGTGAGCGCTGGTACACGTCCGTTTCAATCAAACATAGTGTGCAGCCGTATTTAGCTAGATGGTGGTGCATGTTTAGCATAGATGCTGTTGCTGGGATATCAGCTATTAGAAGAATGATATTAAAAGTAACATTCAAGCTCATTTGCTTGTACTCTAATGTCATTCGACGGGACAAAAGTTGACCTAAGTCATTGAAAAGTGGCTCCCAATCTGGTTTCTTTGCACCACGCCATAAAGCGGCCAGAACAATGTTTTTATTGGAGCATCTCAAAACTGGAGGCAGATCAGCAATGGTTAACCAAATGGGCCACAGCTGGTCTCTACTGGACTTCACAAAGCGGACACCATCAGAGTTGAGAACAAGCGATATTGTTATGTTTTTGTTATCGAAGTTCAAACAGGGCTGTAATTTGACATCTTTGTTGGAATCTCGTTGTTGCGAGTATTCCTCAATAAAATCAAGGTTGCTTAGAACAATCTGATGAAGCTCACTCACAAAATCAAGCACCCAATATTCACCGTCAGAACAAGATTTAACAAAATTCTGATGCTGAGATTTAAAGACGTGATAGCGACGTTTTAAACTTGAGAAACTTGGTAACTTAGCGTCCGGAAAAGCTGATCTCATAAGAGATAGCCAATCTTTGGTCTCTTGATCAGATGTGCCATGTTTTGCGACAATTGAGTTTATGGCTGTCTCGAAATTGTCTCCAACCACAGAACAGGGCAGATCAGGGCTGTCAGGTGGAACAGTTGAAGAATCAGAAATGTCTGGCAAAAAGTCTTCAGGTGCACCAATTTGATTGCCTTCATCATTATTCTCCACTTCAGGAGTATCGTTGTTGCCCTCACCTGTGAACAACATGGAACTGTTCTCCAAATCAGCCGAACCGTCTTCATGATCAATTGACGACTGCGACTCACTTTCCGTAAAAAAAACGCATTTCATATGACCTCATTTTCTTGGGAGCAGGTTCATCCCGCTTTTTGCGGCTGTATAGCCTAACGAATCTCTTTTCTAAGTTTGCTGATATTAATTGAAGCTGCTTGTTACTGAAAATCAACGGGCGTTCAGCATGCATTTCTGAATGTGGGCATTGGCAGTCCCAATTTCCTTCGCCAAAAAAGTTTTCCCCGTAAAAAACAGTCAGTTCGTCATTCTTCTGTATATTTTTAGTTATTTTCAACTTGACACACTTCTGGTTTTTGTAAGTTGAAGCAACGTATTGAGTATTGGGTCTGCAGGAATGATTTGCGAATCTGACCGGACCGATCATAATTCGGTTGTATCGACAGATCTCGGTTCCAGCAAATATTGAAACGGGCTCAAATAGGTAAAGCTCTTCACCTTTAACACTTTGAAGGAGTGCATGAAGGTTCGGCAACAACAGTTCACGATTCCTACTGAAAATGAAATTTTCATCCTTGCCGTAAAACAGTCCATATCCTCCAAAGTCATCGTATTCAAAAAGAAATCCTGCTCCCAATGCTTCTTGATAACAGGATTTTAATAGGTTATAGGTTTTTTTATATGACATCTTGGTATCTAGCAATTTTTTGAAGGCTTCATCGTCAATTTCAGCTACCATTGACCTCACGCGCCGGTTTTTTTTGCTATCAAGTCATTTGAGACGTGAGCATCGCATTGAGCAAGGATAACTGATCGACTTTCTTTCTCCTGCATGTCCTGCTCTCAAAACTTTTTATTCGAATTCATTAACAGGTTTAAAAAAAACCACACTCGGTCCTACGTAGCAATTTACGTTTTTGTCTAAATTGAGTTGAAGTTATAACTTAAAATAAAGGAGTAAAAAACCGAGTAAAAATAACGGAGTAAAAATAACGGAAGAGAACGAAAATAAAAATAGCCTCAATATATGTAATAAAGCTAAAGATCCGAATAATACTTGACGTTTATTATGGCAACAATAAGCATTTTACTTATCTGAAAATATTATCAAGCCTTAACGACTGGCGGTTTGAAGAAAGTCTGAAAAATAGTCTTTTTTCATTTAAATTCGTTACCACACTCATTCCCTTTTTTAGGATGACATGAGCACATTGAAAGGAAAATTATCAAAGGCTCCTAAACAAATTTTGTCCTAGAAAATCATTAAGGCCTCTAAAAGTCCGCGAAACATCAATAAAAGCGCCGAGTATACAATTGAATTGAAAGTGGCGGGATAGACATCAACTCTACAAATAATAAAGGCCCGCCTGCATAGAATTGAAATCAAATATATCAATAGCAAAAGTCATTTCAATTTGCAATTCCACTGTTGCTCAACAAGAAACCGCTGCTCAACAAAAAAAGCATATCGGTCAGCACTTTATGGAGAGGAGAAATTACATACAAATCAACACTCAGGAAAATTTAGGTAAACAGCACATCAATTTTTTTTGGAAAATTGCACAACGGAAAACATTTTTAAGACAAGTTTCCATCGAACAATTGACAGTTCCGAGCATTTGTTTCATCACAATTTATTTTACAAGAAACTTTTGTTTCCTTCACAAGCAACAGACAGAAAAATTAAATTAAAACGAGCACCCAATTGAACCTTTCTGATAAATTGTGGTTGGATGCACAAAGGCCCCAAAAGTTTACTCTTAGGGATTACAATACTAAGAATAAACAGCAAAAGAATTAATTGGTCTAGCACGCATTGAACTGAGTTAATTTAGATGTCCAAAAGAAATATCGAAGAGGGAAAACGTAAAAGATTGTCATCACTTCTTATAGGAAAAAACGATACAAACTGCATTCATGTTGATTCAGAGTTCGATTACCACTGCTGCGGAAAGGTCACTCTGTTATCGCACAAAGAAAAATAGATACTAACTTCACACTTTTCCAGAAAAATATGTTAACTATATAAAGGAATTTACATTTAGAAACTGTCTGCATCCGAAAATCGGCAATTGTGATTATCGCATAGATCTGATTGCTCTTACCGGAGAATTTCGTTTGGATAACAGAGTGCGACGCACAGCAGAATTGATAGGAGGGCACGCATATAAACATTTTTGAATAGATGACCGATCATCTGATTTACTGAAACCAGATTTCTCAAAAAGATGACAGTTGGCCTAGGAAAAAGCAATTGAAAGAATTCGCAAATCGAATCTGATGTTTCTTTTGTAAAGGTAACAACGTTTTTAAAGGAAACGCGATACTACTAAAATATTGAAAGAGTTAACTTAGCTTAAAACACATTTATTACGTTGCAGCAGTTTAGCAAAACAAAACAAATTTAGTTTACAGAAGTCTTGCCACAATCGGCAATTCAACGCATTTGCGAACGTTTCACTTGTCAGCTTTTTTCGACTCTTTCGCGCACTTCTTTTTGTAATCCAATCCCAATTGATTGGCGGCACTTCTGGCTTCCCGCAAGCAATATTCGGCACTTCTGGCTTCCCGCAAGCAATCCCGGTTCGCGTGGGTATTTTTTTTTAACAACTGTATTGAACATCTTCTCTAACGCAAAGTCAATGCGGGGTCTTGACTTTATCTTACATCTTTGCTGCCCGATCATGTAATCCTGGAGCAAACAGTTCTCGTTTTCCCCAAACAGAGCTTTCGCCAGTTCTCTACCAAATCGACAAGGATCAGAACCAGCAACAAGGTCCATTAAATTACGTCCCTTGTAGATAACAGGCTTTAGATTTTCATTATTGTAGGTAACGTTTTCGCCCATCAACTCACTTTCTACAATTGTTAGGAACTCGAGGTTGTCAGCTTTCAACTCCTGCCGTAAATGTTTTAGTCTAGATCTATGAGCGTCAATGAGAGAATCCAGTCGAATGCCGAGAGCGTTAATTGTTGAGCATTGCTTTGGTGTAGAGGTCATCTCACCCGTTACTGCCGAGACGAGATTTTTGGACTGCGGAAGCGTAATGTCGAGCCCTATGTTGGATTCGTTATCTTTATCTGGAGGAAGCTCCTTGTTTCCTTCAATGACAGAGGGCATAGGCTCATTTTCACTCTCTGAGTCGGAACTGTACAGCAGTTGTTTATTGCTGATACGCGGCATGATAGTCTCTTAAAAAACGGTAAAAACTGAAATACGCTAGAAAACGACATCAAACAGAATAATTTTTCAGGCGAACTGCAAAACTGTTTTTTTTTACAAGGCACACCCTCAATTAATCTTTCCCTTCAGACTCCTAGCTGAACAAATTTTAGAAGTCGCCCATAGTCTGGTACACAATTTAAAATGAATGGGGAAAAAAGAGAAAACAAACAAAGTATTTTTTGAATTTGAAGATGAATGAAACACAAAGTGTCTGATCAACGCAAAACTGTTTGTATATAAATTGACTGAGCATATAACGTTAAAGTTCCCAAGAAGCGTACAAATCAATAACCCGCATTACAGCAACTTCTTTAAAGGCACTCGGTGCTGGCAGAGGCAAATTGATATAAACAGATTAGATATATAGGTAAACAAAGCAGCACTTCACAGAAGCTATTTGAGAACCTAATTGTAGAATTTTAATCAGCAGAATCATGTCAAATTGAGTGACAAAAATAACATCCTGTCGACAATTAGGCCCATAATTTGATCAAATTGGGAAATAGAACAGCGTAACAGCAAGCAAGTTTATTAGAACTAAATTTCACCGGTATCTATAACAATCAGATTATTGCGATTAATAGTTCAGAGAAGAGTTAACGCAGTAACTGTTGAAACCAAAGGTCAAACTCAAATTGTTCGTTCAACGCAAAACTAATTATTATCAAATCAAGGAATAAACGAATGTAATCGGAATTCTCAAAAACCTACGAAGATCTAAATTGAATTACAGCCGTTTCAATGCAAGCACTCGGTGCTGGCACAAGCAAATTGATACAAAGGGTTTTGATATATAGACATACTAAAGAAGCAATTATAAGAACCTTTTGAGAGCCTAACAGTAGACCTCTGATGCGCAATGTGTCAGATCCGGTGACAAAACAAAAATAATAATCATCAATAAAAATGACTACATTAGATCTTATCAAAAAGTTATGTCCATTTGTTACGTAACTTAGGAAATGAAAAGGCATAATCGTAGGCACACTAATGAGAAATTAACATCGCTGATAACTATATAATCAGTTTAGTGTGAAGGCGTCTATTGCATAAAAACCTGCGATACAAAATTAACTTGGTCTCAGCCGACCAGTTTTATAGCAAGCATATTTCTGTCGCCTAAGTTAGCGACTTACTCGATATACAAGGCCATAGTTGGCCCTACAGATCATTTGGATCGCTATTTTTGTCACCTGAGTGCGAATACTTGGTCTTCATGTCTGTGCCGTATTGATTGGCGCCCCTGATTGCTTCTCGCACTGCCTTGTTTGATTCGTTAGGGAAAAAACGACCCACACAGTCCTTGAAAAGAGACTCTTTTTCAGGATCGGCCGCTTTTCGGCAGTTGTTTTTGGTAACTTTTATGTCCAGCCTTTGAGTTATCAGGTCACACGAGCTTTTGGCGCCAAAAATAGTTGCAGCTAGCAAGCGCCCAAACGATGACGGTCCACCAACATGCTTCAAGCTCATTAGATCAAGCGAGTTGAAGATCAGAGGTTCCGATGACTGAGGCACTACGGCCTCGATAGTATGATCTCCCTTCTGCTTTCGCAGCAACTCAGCAAATCGGCTTCGAAATCGATTGTTCTCCAAGGAGATTTTTCTGGCGTGCTCTTCGTGAACAGCGATCAGGCGCCTCATTTTTGTTTCAATCAGTTTGACAAGCTCGTCCGATAAATCCTCCATCTGGGGATTCAAAGAAATTTGACTCACATCATTTGAATCATCATTGACATCTGTTTGCTCGAAGGACAAGACAGGTTCATACGCACTCTCTGCGCTAATTTTGATGGGATCACTTTAATAACCTTTTTCGATTTAGTTTTAGCCGGGGAAGCGCTCGGCCTCTTTTTGCTAACAGAAGTACCTTGTTCTTCGACATCAGAAGCGATTGTTGAAACATTCGCAAAAGTCTTCGACGGCGTCTGATTTTCATGTAGACTGACATCACTCAGTGCCCCTCCTGCATCTAACATCCTTTTATGTAAGTACGCTATTGCACCATCAATGACTGTATTAGCGACGACACCCGTTAACGAACATTCGATTGGTTTGCCTTCGTATTGTAGAGTGATTTTCGTTTTGGCAGGCTTTTTCTCCAAGTTTAACTTTTCCCGAACAGTCATTCCTGTAGGCCACATCACGCTATTATACGGTATGACTATTGGTTGGAGGTCACCTTTATTTACAAGGAGCCAACTTAGCGACCTTGCACGCTTCATCAGTTCGTCATCAAAATCCTCATAATTTTGCGAACACTGACCTTTCGTGCTTCTCGATGGTCTATTCATTTTCAATCTATGGCAAAAAAGCAACTAAAGATGATTTTTAGCCGAGGTCACGCAACAAGACATTAAAAGAGTAAAAAATTTCAAAAACTTCTCACAAAAAATATTCAGCTTTTCACTCATTATGCTCTACATTTTTTCAAGATTCTCATCCTCTTTTGAGCTTTCCGCGATCTCTGCAAACCTTCTTGCAAACAGTAAAATTTTACTGGGAAACTAAACCAGATCCAGCTAATTAGATGAAACAAAGAAGTATGGCAACAACCACTGAGAGTGAATTAGCCTTTACTGATTGCGCTTAGTTAGGCAACAGCTGTCTCAACACAAGAAGAAAAGCTTCGATTAACACAAAATTTCATTGCTAAGCATTGGAGAAAAACACCAGCATAAGTAAAATGTTAGGTCACTTAGTGACTCCTTGGCACTCAGGAACATTGTATCAGAATAAAGTAAATGAATAAACTTACAAAGTTTCAAAACATATTTCAAAATTGTCAACAATATATGAAATGCAAACAATTTTAATATGCAAGATTTTCAGAGAATTTTTTAGTAGCGAGGTATTCTACCTCTTCAACGAATAGGAGGCCTCAATTGGCCCTACAGTTCTCTGCAATGATTGCCTTTGAAAGTTGCGGCGTCATCTTGAGTAACCGTAGCCATGAGAGAAGTGGAAGGCTGCTGATTTTCAAGGCCTAACGAGCTAATTGCATCAACATGCTTTTCAACATCAAGTTTTGCAGAATCAAGGAGAACAGTAGCAATCACTTCAATCAGCAAACAACAAATTTGTTTTCCTTGGTAGTTCAGAGTCATCTTTGTTCTATAGGGCTTTTTTCGAGATTGACTTTCTCTTTAACGGTTATTGCGGCCGGCCACATCACGCTATTGTATGTTATAACCATTGGTTGAAATTCGCCTTCAATAATAAAAATCCAGCTCAGCGATCTCGCGTATACCAACAGCGCCTGATCACGCTCCTTTTCTGTTAGGGCAGCTTGATCTTTGACGGGATTTGAGGACATTTTTGATCTATGATGGTGAAAACTGACTGATGTTTACTTTTTAAAAGAGGAAATGAGGTAAGAAATTCAGATTATTTCATTTTAGTCACATGCAGAACTATTAATGACAGGGGTATGCATGGGAGAACATATGTGACTAAAATTTTTCCGAAATAAACCTCTGACTCTCACTCATATTTCCTACGTAGACCCTAAATTGATTTGAATAAGTCCTTCACGATATTGAAAAACACATTTCGACAAACTGTATATAAATAATCTTTTGAGCGCAAATCTGACAACGTGTTAAGTACTTCTTTCTCAGACCACCTGGAATAATAATTCCTTCTGCTTTACAACCTATTTAAGTTTTCCCACACCTACATAGGCTCTCAATTCATATGAACAAGTCCTTCACTATATTGGAAAACACTTTTTGTTAAACTGCATATAGATAGTCTTTTGAGCGCAAAATTTGACAACATGTTGAGTACTTCTTTCTCAGACCATCTAGAACAATAATTCCTGCTGCTGTAGAACCTACTTGGATTTTCCCACTCCTACTTAGGCGCTCAATTGATTTGAACAAGTCCTTCACTATATTGGAAAACACTTTTTGTTAAACTGCATATAGAGTCTTTTGAGCGCAAAATCTGACAACGTGTTAAGTACTTCTTTCTCCGACCACCTAGAACAATAATTCCTTCTGCCTAAGAACCTATTTGCTTTTTCCCACTCCTACGTAGGCGCTCAATTGATTTGAACAAGTCCTTCACTATATTGAAAAACACTTTCTGCTAAACTGAATATAGATAGTCTTTTGAGCGCAAAATCTGACATGTTGAGTACTTCTTTCTCAGACCACCTAGAACTTTAATTCCTGCTGCTGTAAAACCTACTTGGATTTTCCCACTCCTACGGAGGCACTCGATCGATTTGAACAAGTCCTTCACTATATTGGAAAACACTTTTTGTTAAACTGCAAATAGACAGTCTTTTGAGCGCAAAATCTGACAACGTGTTAAGTACTTTTTCTCAGACCACCTAAAACGATCATTCCTTCTGCTTTAGTATCTATTTGCATTTTCCCACTCCTACGTAGGCGCTCAATTGATTTGAACAAGTCCTTCACTATATTGAAAAACACTTTCTGCTAAACTGCATATAGATAGTCTTTTGAGCGCAAAATCTGACGTGTTGAGTACTTCTTTCTCAGACCACCTAGAACTTTAATTCCTGCTGCTGTAAAACCTACTTGGATTTTCCCACTCCTACGGAGGCACTCGATCGATTTGAACAAGTCCTTCACTATATTGGAAAACACTTTTTGTTAAACTGCAAATAGACAGTCTTTTGAGCGCAAAATCTGACAACGTGTTAAGTACTCTTTCTCAGACCACCTATAACGATCATTCCTTCTGCTTTAGTATCTATTTGCATTTTCCCACTCCTACTTAGGTGCTCAATTGATTTGAAAAAGTCCTTCCCTATATTGGAAAACACTTTTTGTTAAACTGCATATAGATAGTCTTTTGAGTGCAAAATCTGACAACGTGTTAAGTACTTCTGTCTCAGACCACCTAGAACGATAATTCTTTCTGCTTTAGAACCTACTTGGATTTCCCACTCCTACGTAGGCGCTCAATTAATTTGAACAAGTCCTTCACTATATTGGAAAACACTTTTTGTTAAACTGCATATAGATAGTCTTTTGAGCGCAAAATCTAACAACATGTTAACTACTTCTTTCTCAGATCACCTAGAACGATAATTCCTTCTGCTTTAGAACCTATTTACATTTTCCCACTCCTACGAAGGTGCTAAATTGATTTGAACAAGTCCTTCCCTATATTGGAAAACACTTTTTGTTAAACTGCATATAGAGAGTCTTTTGAGCGCAAAATCTGACAACATGTTAAGTACTTCTTTCTCAGACTACCTAGAACAATTATTTCTTCTGCTTTAGAACCTTTCTTCATTTTCCCACTCCTAATTAGGCGTTCAATTGATTAGAATGTGTCCTTCACTCTATTGCAAAACTTTTTTTGTTAAACTGTATATAGATAGTCTTTTGAGCGCAAAATCTGTTAACGTGTTAAGTACTTCTTTCTCAGACCACCTAGAACGCTAATTCCTTCTGCTTTAGAACCTACTTTGGTTTTCCAACTACTACTTAGGCGCTCAAGTGATTTGAACAAGTCCTTCAGTATATTGGAAAAGACTTTTTGTTAAACTGCATATACAGTCTTTTGAGCGCAAAATCTTACAACATGTTATGTACTTATTTCTCAGATCGCCTAGAACGATAATTCTTTTTGCTTTAGATTTTACTTGCATTTTCCCACTCCTACGTAGGCGCTCAATTGATTTGAACAAGTCCTTCACTATATTGGAAAATACTTTTTGTTAAACTGCATATAGATAGTCTGTTGTGCGCAAAATTTGACAACGTGTTAAGTACTTCCTTCTCAGACCATCTAGAACAATAATTCCTGCTGCTGTAGAACCTACTTGGATTTTCCCACACCTACATAAGCTCTCAATTCATATGAACAAGTCCTTCACTATATTGGAAAACACTTTTTTTAAACTGCATATAGATAGTCTTTTGAGCGCAAAATTTGACAACGTGTTGAGTACTTCTTTCTCAGACCATCTAGAACAATAATTCCTTCTGCCTTAGAACCTATTTGCTTTTTCCCACTCTTACGTAGGCGCTCAATTGATTTGAACAAGTCCTTCACTATATTGAAAAACACTTTCTGCTAAACTGCATATAGATAGTCTTTTGAGCGCATAATCTGACGTGTTGAGTACTTCTTTCTCAGACCACCTAGAACTTTAATTCCTGCTGCTGTAGAACCTACTTGGATTTTCGCACTCCTACTTAGGCGCTCAAATGATTTGAACAAGTCCTTCACTATATTGGAAAACACTTTTTGTTAAACTGCATATAGAGTCTTTTGAGCGCAAAATCTGACAACATGTTAAGTACTTCTTTCTCGGACCACCTAGAACAATAATTCCTTCTGCCTTAGAACCTATTTGCTTTTTCCCACTCTTACGTAGGCGCTCAATTGATTTGAACAAGTCCTTCACTATATTGAAAAACACTTTCTGCTAAACTGCATATAGATAGTCTTTTGAGCGCATAATCTGACGTGTTGAGTACTTCTTTCTCAGACCACCTAGAACTTTAATTCCTGCTGCTGTAAAACCTACTTGGATTTTCCCACTCCTACTTAGGCGCTCAAGTGATTTGAACAAGTCCTTCACTATATTGGAAAACACTTTTTGTTAAACTGCAAATAGACAGTCTTTTGAGCGCAAAATCTGACAACGTGTTAAGTACTTCTGTCTCAGACCACCTAGAACAATAATTCCTTCTGCTTTAGAACCTACTTGGATTTCACACTCCTACGCAGGTGCTCAATTAATTTGAACAAGTCCTTCACTATATTGGAAAACACTTTTTTTAAACTGCATATAGATAGTCTTTTGAGCGCAAAATCTAACAACATGTTAACTACTTCTTTCTCAGATCACCTAGAACGATAATTCCTTCTGCTTTAGAACCTATTTACATTTTCCCACTCCTACGAAGGTGCTAAATTGATTTGAACAAGTCCTTCCCTATATTGGAAAACACTTTTTCTTAAACTGCATATAGAGAGTCTTTTGAGCGCAAAATCTGACAACATGTTAAGTACTTCTTTCTCAGACTACCTAGAACAATTATTTCTTCTGCTTTAGAACCTATTTTCATTTTCCCACTCCTACTTAGGCGTTCAATTGATTAGAATGTGTCCTTCACTCTATTGCAAAACACTTTTTGTTAAACTGTATATAGATAGTCTTTTGAGCGCAAAATCTGACGTGTTGAGTACTTCTTTCTCAGACCACCTAGAACACTAATTCCTTCTGCTTCAGAACGTACTTTGATTTTCCACCAACTACTACTTAGGCGCTCAATTGATTTGAATGAGTCCTTCACTATATTGGAAAAAACTTTTTGTTAAACTGCATATAGATAGACTTTTGAGTGCAAAATCTGACAACGTGTTAAGTAATTCTTTCTCAGACCACCTAGAACGATTATTTCTTCTGCTTTAGAACCTATTTTCATTTTCCCACTCCTACTTAGGCGTTCAATTGATTTGAACAAGTCCTTCCCTATATTGGAAAACACTTTTTGTTAAACTGCATATAGAGAGTCTTTTGAGCGCAAAATCTGACAACATGTTAAGTACTTCTTTCTCAGACCACCTAGAACGATTATTCCTTCTACTTTAGAACCTATTTTGATTTTCCCACTCCTACTTAGGCGCTCAATTGATTTGAATGAGTCCTTCACTATATTGCAAAACACTTTTTGTTAAACTGTATATAGATAGTCTTTTGAGCGCAAAATCTGACAACGTGTTAAGTACTTCTTCCTCAGACCACCTAGAACGATTATTCCTTCTACTTTAGAACCTGTTTTGATCTTCCCACTCCTACTTAGGCGCTCAATTGATTTGATTGAGTCCTTCACTATATTGCAAAACACCTTTTGTTAAACTGTATATGGATAGACTTTTGAGTGCAAAATCTGACAACGTGTTAAGTACTTCTTTCTCAGACCACCTAGAACGCTTATTTCTTCTGCTTTAGAACCTATTTAGACTTTCCCACCCCTACTTAGGCGCTCAATTGATTTGAATGAGTCCTTCACTATATTGCAAAACACTTTTTGTTAAACTGTATATAGATAGTCTTTTGAGCGCAAAATCTGACAACGTGTTAAGTACTTCTTTCGCAGACCACCTAGAACGATAATTCCTTCTGCTTTAGAACCTTTTACATTTTCCCACTCCTACGAAGGCGCTCAATTGATTTGAACAAGTCCTTCCCTATATTGGAAAACACTTTTTTGTTAAACTGCATATAGAGAGTCTTTTGAGCGCAAAATCTGACAACATGTTAAGTACTTCTTTCTCAGACCACCTAGAACGATTATTCCTTCTACTTTAGAACCTATTTTGACTTTCCCACTCCTACTTACGCGTTCAATTGATTTGAATGAGTCCTTCACTATATTGCAAAACACTTTTTGTTAAACTGTATATAGATAGTCTTTTGAGCGCAAAATCTGACAACGTGTTAAGTACTTCTTCCTCAGACAACCTAGAACGATTATTCCTTCTACTTTAGAACCTATTTTGATTTTCCCACTCCTACATAGGCGCTCAATTGATTTGAATGAGTCCTTCACTATATTGCAAAACACTTTTTGTTAAACTGTATATAGATAGTCTTTTGAGCGCAAAATCTGACAACGTGTTAATTACTTCTTTCTCCGACCACCTAGAACGATAATTCCTTCTGCTTTAGAACCTATTTACATTTTCCCACTCCTACGAAGGTGCTCAATTGATTTGAACAAGTCCTTCCCTATATTGGAGAACACTTTTTGTTAAACTGCATATAGAGAGTCTTTTGAGCGCAAAATCTGACAACGTGTTAAGTACTTCTTTCTCAGACCACCTAGAACGATTATTTCTTCTGCTTTAGAACCGATTTAGATTTTCCCACTCCTACTTAGGCGCTCAATTGATTTGAATGAGTCCTTCACTATATTCCAAAACACTTTTTGTTAAACTGTATATAGATAGTCTTTTGAGCGCAAAATCTGACAACGTGTTAAGTACTTCTTTCTCAGACCACATAGAACGATAATTCCTTCTGCTTTAGAACCTATTTACATTTTCCCACTCCTACGAAGGTGCTCAATTGATTTGAACAAGTCCTTCCCTGTATTGGAAAACACTTTTTCTTAAACTGCATATAGAGAGTCTTTTGAGCGCAAAATCTGACATGTTAAGTATTTCTTTCTCAGACCACCTAGAACGATTATTCCTTCTACTTTAGAATCTATTTTGATTTTCCCACTCCTACTTAGGCGCTCAATTGATTTGAATGAGTCCTTCACTATATTGCAAAACACTTTTTGTTAAACTGTATATGGATAGTCTTTTGAGCGCAAAATCTGACAACGTGTTAAGTACTTCTTTCTCAGACCACCTAGAACGATTATTCCTTCTACTTTAGAACCTATTTTGACTTTCCCACTCCTACTTAGGCGTTCAATTGATTTGAATGAGTCCTTCACTATATTGCAAAACACTTTTTGTTAAACTGTATATAGATAGTCTTTTGAGCGCAAAATCTGACAACGTGTTAAGTACTTCTTCCTCAGACCACCTAGAACGATTATTCCTTCTACTTTAGAACCTATTTTGATTTTCCCACTCCTACTTAGGCGCTAAATTGATTTGAATGAGTCCTTCACTATATTGCAAAACACCTTTTGTTAAACTGTATATAGATAGACTTTTGAGTGCAAAATCTGACAACGTGTTAAGTACTTCTTTCTCAGACCACCTAGAACGATTATTTCTTCTGCTTTAGAACCTGTTTAGACTTTCCCACTCCTACTTAGGCGCTCAATTGATTTGAATGAGTCCTTCACTATATTGCAAAACACTTTTTGTTAAACTGTATATAGATAGTCTTTTGAGCGCAAAATCTGACAACGTGTTAAGTACTTCTTTCTCCGACCACCTAGAACGATAATTCCTTCTGCTTTAGAACCTATTTACATTTTCCCACTCCTACGAAGGTTCTCAATTGATTTGAACAAGTCCTTCCCTATATTGGAGAACACTTTTTGTTAAACTGCATATAGAATGTCTTTTGAGCGCAAAATCTGACAACATGTTAAGTACTTCTTTCTCAGACCACCTAGAACGATTATTCCTTCTACTTTAGAACCTATTTTGATTTTCCCACTCCTACTTAGGCGCTCAATTGATTTGAATGAGTCCTTCACTATATTGCAAAACACCTTTTGTTAAACTGTATATAGATAGACTTTTGAGTGCAAAATCTGACAACGTGTTAAGTACTTCTTTCTCAGACCACCTAGAACGATTATTTCTTCTGCTTTAGAACCAATTTAGATTTTCCCACTCCTACTTAGGCGCTCAATTGATTTGAATGAGTCCTTCACTATATTCCAAAACACTTTTTGTTAAACTGTATATAGATAGTCTTTTGAGCGCAAAATCTTACAACGTGTTAAGTACTTCTTTCTCAGACCACATAGAACGATAATTCCTTCTGCTTTAGAACCTATTTACATTTTCCCACTCCTACGAAGGTGCTCAATTGATTTGAACAAGTCCTTCCCTATATTGGAAAACACTTTTTGTTAAACTGCATATAGAGAGTCTTTTGAGCGCAAAATCTGACATGTTAAGTATTTCTTTCTCAGACCACCTAGAACGATTATTCCTTCAACTTTAGAACCTATTTTGATTTTCCCATTCCTACTTAGGCGCTCAATTGATTTGAATGAGTCCTTCACTATATTGCAAAACACTTTTTGTTAAACTGTATATAGATAGTCTTTTGAGCGCAAAATCTGACAACGTGTTAAGTACTTCTTCCTCAGACCACCTAGAACGATTATTCCTTCTACTTTAGAACCTATTTTGATTTTACCACTCCTACTTAGGCGCTCAATTGATTTGAATGAGTCCTTCACTATATTGCAAAACACCTTTTGTTAAACTGTATATAGATAGACTTTTGAGTGTAAAATCTGACAACGTGTTAAGTACTTCTTCCTCAGACCACCTAGAACGATTATTCCTTCTACTTTAGAACCTATTTTGATTTTCCCACTCCTACGTAGGTGCTCAAATAATTTGAACAAGTCCTTCACTATATTGGAAAACACTTTTTGTTAAACTGCGTATAGATAGTCTTTTGAGCGCAAAATCTAACAACATGTTAACTACTTCTTTCTCAGATCACCTAGAACGATAATTCCTTCTGCTTTAGAACCTATTTACATTTTCCCACTCCTACGAAGGTGCTAAATTGATTTGAACAAGTCCTTCCCTATTTTGGAGAACACTTTTTGTTAAACTGCATATAGAGAGTCTTTTGAGCGCAAAATTTGACAACATGTTAAGTACTTTTTTCTCAGACCACCTAGAACGATTATTCCTTCTACTTTAGAACCTATTTTGATTTTCCCACTCCTACTTAGGCGCTCAATTGATTTGAATGAGTCCTTCACTATATTGCAAAACACCTTTTGTTAAACTGTATATAGATAGACTTTTGAGTGCAAAATCTGACAACGTGTTAAGTACTTCTTTCTCAGACCACCTAGAACGATTATTTCTTCTGCTTTAGAACCGATTTAGATTTCCCACTCCTACTTAGGCGCTCAATTGATTTGAATGAGTCCTTCACTATATTCCAAAACACTTTTTGTTAAACTGTATATAGATAGTCTTTTGAGCGCAAAATCTGACAACGTGTTAAGTACTTCTTTCTCAGACCACCTAGAACGATAATTCCTTCTGCTTTAGAATCTATTTACATTTTCCCACTCCTACGAAGGTGCTCAATTGATTTGAACAAGTCCTTCCCTATATTGGAAAACACTTTTTGTTAAACAGCATATAGAGAGTCTTTTGAGCGCAAAATCTGACATGTTAAGTACTTCTTTCTCAGACCACCTAGAACGATTATTCCTTCTACTTTAGAATCTATTTTGATTTTCCCACTCCTACTTAGGCGCTAAATTGATTTGAATGATTCCTTCACTATATTGCAAAACACTTTTTGTTAAACTGTATATAGATAGTCTTTTGAGCGCAAAATCTGACAACGTGTTAAGTACTTCTTCCTCAGACCACCTAGAACGATTATTCCTTCTACTTTAGAACCGATTTAGATTTCCCACTCCTACTTAGGCGCTCAATTGATTTGAATGAGTCCTTCACTATATTCCAAAACACTTTTTGTTAAACTGTATATAGATAGTCTTTTGAGCGCAAAATCTGACAACGTGTTAAGTACTTCTTTCTCAGACCACCTAGAACGATAATTCCTTCTGCTTTAGAATCTATTTACATTTTCCCACTCCTACGAAGGTGCTCAATTGATTTGAACAAGTCCTTCCCTATATTGGAAAACACTTTTTGTTAAACAGCATATAGAGAGTCTTTTGAGCGCAAAATCTGACATGTTAAGTACTTCTTTCTCAGACCACCTAGAACGATTATTCCTTCTACTTTAGAATCTATTTTGATTTTCCCACTCCTACTTAGGCGCTAAATTGATTTGAATGATTCCTTCACTATATTGCAAAACACTTTTTGTTAAACTGTATATAGATAGTCTTTTGAGCGCAAAATCTGACAACGTGTTAAGTACTTCTTCCTCAGACCACCTAGAACGATTATTCCTTCTACTTTAGAACCTATTTTGATTTTCCCACTCCTACTTAGGCGCTCAATTGATTTGAATGAGTCCTTCACTATATTGCAAAACACCTTTTGTTAAACTGTATATAGATAGACTTTTGAGTGCAAAATCTGACAACGTGTTAAGTACTTCTTTCTCAGACCACCTAGAACGATAATTCCTTCTGCTTTAAAACCTATTTACAGTTTCCCACTCCTACGAAGGTGCTCAATTGATTTGAACAAGTCCTTCCCTATATTGGAAAACACTTTTTGTTAAACTGCATATAGATAGACTTTTGAGTGCAAAATCTGACAACGTGTTAAGTACTTCTTCCTCAGACCACCTAGAACGATTATTCCTTCTACCTTAGAACCTATTTTGATTTTCCCACTCCTACTTAGGCGCTCAATTGATTCGAACAAGTCCTTCACTATATTGGAAAATACTTTTTGTTAAACTGCAAATAGATAGACTTTTGAGTGCAAAATCTGACAACGTGTTAAGTACTTCTTTCTCAGACCACCTAGAACGATAATTCCTTCTGCTTTAAAACCTATTTACAGTTTCCCACTCCTTCGTAGGTGCTCAATTGATTTGAACAAGTCCCTCACTATATTGGAAAATAGTTTTTGTTAAACTGCATATAGATAGTCTTTTGAGCGCAAAATCTGACAACATGTTAAGTACTTCTTTCTCAGACCACCTAGAACGATAATTCCTTCTGCTATAGAACCTACTTGGATTTCCCCACTCCTACGTAGGCGCTCAATTGATTCGAACAAGTCCTTCACTATATTGGAAAATACTTTTTGTTAAACTGCATATAGATAGACTTTTGAGTGCAAAATCTGACAACGTGTTAAGTACTTCTTTCTCAGACCACCTAGAACAATAATTCCTTCTGCTTTAGAACCTATTTTGATTTTCCCACTCCTACTTAGGCGCTCAGTATATTTGAATGAGTCCGTCACTATATTGGAAAACACTTTTTGTTAAACTGCATATAGATAGCCTTTTGAGCGTAAAATCTGACAACATGTTAAGTACTTCTTTCTCAGTCCACCTAGAACGATTATTCCTTCTACTTTAGAACCTATTTTGATTTTCCCACTCCTACTTAGGCGCTCAATTGATTTGAATAAGTCCTTCACTATATTGCAAAACACTTTTTGTTAAACTGTATATAGATAGTCTTTTGAGCGCAAATTCTGACAACGTGTTAAGTACTTCTTCCTCAGACCACCTAGAACGATTATTCCTTCTACTTTAGAACCTATTTTGATTTTCCCACTCCTACTTAGGCGCTCAATTGATTTGAATGAGTCCTTCACTATATTGCAAAACACCTTTTGTTAAACTGTATATAGATAGACTTTTGAGTGCAAAACCTGACAACGTGTTAAGTACTTCTTTCTCAGACCACCTAGAACGATTATTTCTTCTGCTTTAGAACCTATTTAGATTTTCCCACCCCTACTTAGGCGCTCAATTGATTTGAATGAGTCCTTCACTATATTGCAAAACACCTTTTGTTAAACTGTATATAGATAGTCTTTTTAGCCCAAAATCTGACAACGTGTTAAGTACTTCTTTCTCAGACCACCTAGAACGATAATTCCTTCTGCTTTAAAACCTATTTACAGTTTCCCACTCCTACGAATGTGCTCAATTGATTTGAACAAGTCCTTCCCTATATTGGAAAACACTTTTTGTTAAACTGCATATAGATAGACTTTTGAGTGCAAAATCTGACAACGTGTTAAGTACTTCTTTCTCAGACCACCTAGAACGATTATTCCTTCTACCTTAGAACCTATTTTGATTTTCCCACTCCTACTTAGGCGCTCAGTAGATTTGAATGAGTCCGTCACTATATTGCAAAACACTTTTTGTTAAACTGTATATAGATAGTCTTTTGAGCGCAAAATCTGACAACGTGTTAAGTACTTCTTTCTCAGACCACCTAGAACGATAATTCCTTCTGCTTTAGAACCTACTTGGATTTTCCCACTCCTACTTACGCGCTCAAGTGATTTGAACAAGTTCTTCAGTATATTGGAAAACACTTTTTGTTAAACTGCATATAGACAGTCTTTTGAGCGCAAAATCTGACAACATGTTAAGTACTTCTTTCTCAGATCACCTTGAACGATAGTTCCTTCTGCTTTAGAACCTATTTGCATTTTCCCACTCTTACGTAGGTGCTCATTTGATTTGAACAAGTCCTTCAGTATATTGGAAAACACTTTTTGTTAAACTGCATATAGACAGTCCTTTGAGCGCAAAATCTGACAACATGTTAAGTACTTCTTTCTCAGATCGCCTAGAACGATAGTTCCTTCTGCTTTAGAACCTATTTGCATTTTCCCACTCCTACGTAGGTGCTCAATTGATTTGAACAAGTCCTTCACAATATTGGAAAATAGTTTTTGTTAAACTTCATATAGATAGTCTTTTGAGCGCAAAATCTGACAACGTGTTAAGTACTTCTTTCTCAGACCACCTAGAACAATAATTCCTTCTGCCTTAAAACCTACTTGGATTTTCCCACTCCTACTTAGGCGCTCAAGTGATTTGAACAAGTCCTTCAGTATATTGGAAAAGACTTTTTGTTAAACTGCATATAGACAGTCTTTTGAGCGCAAAATCTGACAACGTGTTAAGTACTTCTTTCTCAGACCACCTAGAACAATAATTCCTTCTGTCTTAGAACCTACTTGGATTTTCCCACTCCTACTTAGGCGCTCAAGTGATTTGAACAAGTCCTTCAGTATATTGGAAAAGACTTTTTGTTAAACTGCATATAGACAGTCTTTTGAGCGCAAAATCTGACAACGTGTTAAGTACTTCTTTCTCAGACCACCTAGAACAATAATTCCTTCTGCCTTAGAACCTACTTGGATTTTCCCACTCCTACTTAGGCGCTCAAGTGGTTTGAACAAGTCCTTCAGTATATTGGAAAACACTTTTTGTTAAACTGCATATAGACAGTCCTTTGAGCGCAAAATCTGACAACATGTTAAGTACTTCTTTCTCAGATCACCTAGAACGATAGTTCCTTCTGCTTTAGACCCTATTTGCATTTTCCCACTCCTACGTAGGTGCTCAATTGATTTGAACAAGTCCTTCACTATGTTGGAAAATAGTTTTTGTTAAACTGCATATAGATAGTCTTTTGAGCGCAAAATCTGACAACGTGTTAAGTACTTCTTTCTCAGACCACCTAGAACAATAATTACTTCTGCCTTAGAACCTACTTGGATTTTCCTACTCCTACTTAGGCGCTCAAGTGATTTGAACAAGTCCTTCAGTATATTGGAAAAGACTTTTTGTTAAACTGCATATAGACAGTCTTTTGAGCGCAAAATCTGACAACATTTTAAGTACTTCTTTCTCAGATCACCTAGAACGATAATTCCTTCTGCTTTAGAACCTAACTGAGTTTTCCCACTCCTACTTAGGCGCTCAATTGATTTGAACAAGTCCTTCAATATATTGGAAAACACTTTTTGTTAAACTGCATATAGATAGCCTTTTGAGCGCAAAATCTGACAACGTGTTAAGTACTTCTTTCCCAGACCACCTAGAAAGATAATTCCTTCTGCTTTAGAACCTACTTGGATTTTCCCACTCCTACTTAGGCGCTCAAGTGATTTGAACAAGTCCTTCAGTATATTGGAAAATACTTTTTGTTAAACTGCATATAGATAGCCTTTTGAGCGCAAAATCTGACAACGTGTTAAGTACTTCTTTCTCAGATCACCTAGAACGATAGTTCCTTCTGCTTTAGAACCTATTTACATTTTCCCACTCCTACGTAGGTGCTCAATTGATTTGAACAAGTCCTTCCCTATATTGGAAAACACTTTTTGTTAAACTGCATATAGATAGTCTTTTTTGAGTGCAAAATCTGACAACGTGTTAAGTACTTCTTTCCCAGACCACCTAGAACGACAATTCCTTCTGCTTTAGAACTTACTTGGATTTTCCCACTCCTACATAGGCGCTCAAGTGGTTTGAACAAGTCCTTCAGTATATTGGAAAACACTTTTTGTTAAACTGCATATAGATAGCCTTTTGAGCGCAAAATCTGACAACGTGTTAAGTACTTCTTTCCCAGACCACCTAGAACGATAGTTCCTTCTGCTTTAGAACCTATTTGCATTTTCCCACTCCTACGTAGGTGCTCAATTGATTTGAACAAGTCTTTCCCTATATTGGAAAACACTTTTTGATAAACTGCATATAGATAGTCTTTTTTGAGTGCAAAATCTGACAACGTGTTAAGTACTTCTTTCCCAGACCACCTAGAAAAATAATTCCTTCTGCTTTAGAACCTATTTGCATTTTCCCACTCCTACGTAGGTGCTCAAGTGATTTGAACAAGTCCTTCAGTATATTGGAAAACACTTTTTGTTAAACTGCATATAGATAGCCTTTTGAGCGCAAAATCTGACAACGTGTTAAGTACTTCTTTCCCAGACCACCTAGAAAGATAATTCCTTCTGCTTTAGAACCTACTTGGATTTTCCCACTCCTACGTAGGTGCTCAAGTGATTTGAACAAGTCCTTCAGTATATTGGAAAACACTTTTTGTTAAACTGCATATAGATAGCCTTTTGAGCGCAAAATCTGACAATGTGTTAAGTACTTCTTTCTCAGATCACCTAGAACGATAGTTCCTTCTGCTTTAGAACCTATTTGCATTTTCCCACTCCTACGTAGGTGCTCAATTGATTTGAACAAGTCCTTCCCTATATTGGAAAACACTTTTTGTTAAACTGCATATAGATAGTCTTTTTTGAGTGCAAAATCTGACAACGTGTTAAGTACTTCTTTCTCAGACCACCTAAAACGATAATTCCTTCTGCTTTAGAACTTACTTCGATTTTCCCACTCCTACATAGGCGCTCAAGTGATTTGAACAAGTCCTTCAGTATATTGGAAAACACTTTTTGTTAAACTGCATATAGATAGCCTTTTGAGCGCAAAATCTGACAATGTGTTAAGTACTTCTTTCCCAGACCACCTAGAACAATAGTTCCTTCTGCTTTAGAACCTATTTGCATTTTCCCACTCCTACGTAGGTGCTCAATTGTTTTGAACAAGTCCTTCCCTATATTGGAAAACACTTTTTGTTAAACTGCATATAGATAGTCTTTTTTGAGTGCAAAATCTGACAACGTGTTAAGTACTTCTTTCCCAGACCACCTAGAAAGATAATTCCTTCTGCTTTAGAACCTACTTGGATTTTCCCACTCCTACTTAGGCGCTCAAGTGATTTGAACAAGTCCTTCAGTATATTGGAAAACACTTTTTGTTAAACTGCATATACATAGCCTTTTGAGCGCAAAATCTGACAACGTGGTAAATACTTCTTTCCCAGACCACCTAGAACGATAGTTCCTTCTGCTTTAGAACCTATTTGCATTTTCCCACTCCTACGTAGGTGCTCAATTGATTTGAACAAGTCCTTCCCTATATTGGAAAACACTTTTTGTTAAACTGCATATAGATAGTCTTTTTTGAGTGCAAAATCTGACAACGTGTTAAGTACTTCTTTCCCAGACCACCTAGAAAGATAATTCCTTCTGCTTTAGAACCTACTTGGATTTTCCCACTCCTACTTAGGCGCTCAAGTGATTTGAACAAGTCCTTCAGTATATTGGAAAACACTTTTTGTTAAACTGCATATAGATAGCCTTTTGAGCGCAAAATCTGACAACGTGTTAAGTACTTCTTTCTCAGATCACCTAGAACGATAGTTCCTTCTGCTCTAGAGCCTATTTGCATTTTCCCACTCCTACGTAGGTGCTCAATTGATTTGAACAAGTCCTTCCCTATATTGGAAAACACTTTTTGTTAAACTGCATATAGATAGTCTTTTTTGAGTGCAAAATCTGACAACGTGTTAAGTACTTCTTTCTCAGATCACCTAGAACGACAGTTCCTTTTTCTTTAGAACCTATTTGCATTTTCCCACTCCTACGTAGGCGCTCAAGTGATTTGAACAAGTCCTTCAGTATATTGGGAAACACTTTTTGTTAAACTGCATATAGACAGTCCTTTGAGCGCAAAATCTGACAACATGTTAAGTACTTCTTTCTCAGATCACCTAGAACGATAGTTCCTTCTGCTTTAGAACTTATTTGCATTTTCCCACTCCTACGTAGGTGCTCAATTGATTTGAACAAGTCCTTCCCTATATTGGAAAACACTTTTTGTTAAACTGCATATAGATAGTCTTTTTTGAGTGCAAAATCTGACAACGTGTTAAGTACTTCTTTCCCAGACCACCTAGAAAGATAATTCCTTCTGCTTTAGAACCTACTTGGATTTTCCCACTCCTACTTAGGCGCTCAAGTGATTTGAACAAGTCCTTCAGTATATTGGAAAACACTTTTTGTTAAACTGCATATAGATAGCCTTTTGAGCGCAAAATCTGACAACGTGTTAAGTACTTCTTTCTCAGATCACCTAGAACGATAGTTCCTTCTGCTTTAGAACCTATTTGCATTTTCCCACTCCTACGTAGGTGCTCAATTGATTTGAACAAGTCCTTCCCTATATTGGAAAACACTTTTTGTTAAACTGCATATAGATAGTCTTTTTTGAGTGCAAAATCTGACAACGTGTTAAGTACTTCTTTCTCAGACCACCTAGAACGATAATTCCTTCTGCTTTAGAACTTACTTGGATTTTCCCACTCCTACATAGGCGCTCAAGTGATTTGAACAAGTCCTTCAGTATATTGGAAAACACTTTTTGTTAAACTGCATATAGATAGCCTTTTGAGCGCAAAATCTGACAACGTGTTAAGTACTTCTTTCCCAGACCACCTAGAAAGATAATTCCTTCTGCTTTAGAACCTACTTGGATTTTCCCACTCCTACTTAGGCGCTCAAGTGATTTGAACAAGTCCTTCAGTATATTGGAAAAACACTTTTTGTTAAACTGCATATACATAGCCTTTTGAGCGCAAAATCTGACAACGTGTTAAGTACTTCTTTCTCAGATCACCTAGAACGATAGTTTCTTCTGCTTTAGAACCTATTTGCATTTTCCCACTCCTACGTAGGTGCTCAATTGATTTGAACAACTCCTTCCCTATATTGGAAAACACTTTTTGTTAAACTGCATATAGATAGTCTTTTTTGAGTGCAAAATCTGACAACGTGTTAAGTACTTCTTTCTCAGACCACCTAGAACGATAATTCCTTCTGCTTTAGAATTAATTGGTTTTTCCCACTCCTACATAGGCGCTCAAGTGATTTGAGCAAGTCCTTCAGTATATTGGAAAACACTTTTTGTTAAACTGCATATAGATAGCCTTTTGAGCGCAAAATCTGACAACGTGTTAAGTACTTCTTTCCCAGACCACCTAGAAAAATAATTCCTTCTGCTTTAGAACCTACTTGGATTGTCCCACTCCTACTTAGGCGCTCAAGTGATTTGAACAAGTCCTTCAGTATATTGGAAAACACTTTTTGTTAAACTGCATATAGATAGCCTTTTGAGCGCAAAATCTGACAACGTGTTAAGTACTTCTTTCTCAGATCACCTAGAACGATAGTTCCTTCTGCTTTAGAACCTATTTGCATTTTCCCACTCCTACGTAGGTGCTCAATTGATTTGAACAAGTCCTTCCCTATATTGGAAAACACTTTTTGTTAAACTGCATATAGATAGTCTTTTTTGAGTGCAAAATCTGACAACGTGTTAAGTACTTCTTTCTCAGATCACCTAGAACAATAATTCCTTCTGCTTTAGAACCTAATTGAGTTTTCCCACTCCTACGTAGGTGCTCAAATGATTTGAACAAGTCCTTCAGTATATTGGAAAACACTTTTTGTTAAACTGCATATAGATAGCCTTTTGAGCGCAAAATCTGACAACGTGTTAAGTACTTCTTTCCCAGACCACCTAGCACAATAATTCCTTCTGCTTTAGAATCTAATTGAGTTTTCCCACTCCTACTTAGGCGCTCAAGTGATTTGAACAAGTCCTTCAGTATATTGGAAAACACTTTTTGTTAAACTGCATATAGATAGCCTTTTTAGCGCAAAATCTGACAACGTGTTAAGTACTTCTTTCTCAGATCACCTAGAACGATAGTTCCTTCTGCTTTAGAACCTATTTGCATTTTCCCACTCCTACGTAGGTGCTCAATTGATTTGAACAAGTCCTTCCCTATATTGGAAAACACTTTTTGTTAAACTGCATATAGATAGTCTTTTTTGAGTGCAAAATCTGACAACGTGTTAAGTACTTCTTTCTCAGATCACCTAGAACGATAATTCCTTCTGCTTTAGAACCTAATTGAGTTTTCCCACTCCTACGTAGGTGCTCAAATGATTTGAACAAGTCCTTCAGTATATTGGAAAACACTTTTTGTTAAACTGCATATAGATAGCCTTTTGAGCGCAAAATCTGACAACGTGTTAAGTACTTCTTTCCCAGACCACCTAGCACAATAATTCCTTCTGCTTTAGAAGCTAATTGAGTTTTCCCACTCCTACGTAGGTGCTCAAGTGATTTGAACAAGTCCTTCAGTACATTGGAAAACACTTTTTGTTAAACTGCATATAGATAGTCTTTTTTGAGTGCAAAATCTGACAACGTGTTAAGTGCTTCTTTCTCAGATCACCTAGAACGATAATTCCTTCTGCTTTAGAACCTAATTAAGTATTCCCACTCCTACGTAGGTGCTCAAGTGATTTGAACAAGTCCTTCAGTATATTGGAAAACACTTTTTGTTAAACTGCATATAGATAGCCTTTTGAGCGCAAAATCTGACAACGTGTTAAGTACTTCTTTCTCAGACCACCTAGAACAATAATTCCTTCTGCCTTAGAACCTACTTGGATTTTCCCACTCCTACTTAGGCGCTCAAGTGGTTTGAACAAGTCCTTCAGTATATTGGAAAACACTTTTTGTTAAACTGCATATAGACAGTCCTTTGAGCGCAAAATCTGACAACGTGTTAAGTACTTCTTTCCCAGACCACCTAGCACAATAATTTCTTCTGCTTTAGAACCTAATTAAGTATTCCCACTCCTACGTAGGTGCTCAAGTGATTTGAACAAGTCCTTCAGTATATTGGAAAACACTTTTTGTTAAACTGCATATAGATAGCCTTTTGAGCGCAAAATCTGACAACGTGTTAAGTACTTCTTTCCCAGACCACCTAGCACAATAATTCCTTCTGCTTTAGAAGCTAATTGAGTTTTCCCACTCCTACTTAGGCGCTCAAGTGATTTGAACAAGTCCTTCAGTACATTGGAAAACACTTTTTGTTAAACTGCATATAGATAGTCTTTTTTGAGTGCAAAATCTGACAACGTGTTAAGTGCTTCTTTCTCAGATCACCTAGAACGATAATTCCTTCTGCTTTAGAACCTAATTAAGTATTCCCACTCCTACGTAGGTGCTCAAGTGATTTGAACAAGTCCTTCAGTATATTGGAAAACACTTTTTGTTAAACTGCATATAGATAGCCTTTTGAGCGCAAAATCTGACAACGTGTTAAGTACTTCTTTCTCAGACCACCTAGAACAATAATTCCTTCTGCCTTAGAACCTACTTGGATTTTCCCACTCCTACTTAGGCGCTCAAGTGGTTTGAACAAGTCCTTCAGTATATTGGAAAACACTTTTTGTTAAACTGCATATAGACAGTCCTTTGAGCGCAAAATCTGACAACGTGTTAAGTACTTCTTTCCCAGACCACCTAGCACAATAATTCCTTCTGCTTTAGAACCTAATTAAGTATTCCCACTCCTACGTAGGTGCTCAAGTGATTTGAACAAGTCCTTCAGTATATTGGAAAACACTTTTTGTTAAACTGCATATAGATAGCCTTTTGAGCGCAAAATCTGACAACGTGTTAAGTACTTCTTTCCCAGACCACCTAGCACAATAATTCCTTCTGCTTTAGAAGCTAATTGAGTTTTCCCACTCCTACTTAGGCGCTCAAGTGATTTGAACAAGTCCTTCAGTATATTGGAAAACACTTTTTGTTAAACTGCATATAGATAGCCTTTTGAGCGCAAAATCTGACAACGTGTTAAGTACTTCTTTCTCAGATCACCTAGAACGATAGTTCCTTCTGCTTTAGAACCTATTTGCATTTTCCCACTCCTACGTAGGTGCTCAATTGATTTGAACAAGTCCTTCCCTATATTGGAAAACAATTTTTGTTAAACTGCATATAGATAGTCTTTTTTGAGTGCAAAATCTGACAACGTGTTAAGTACTTCTTTCTCAGATCACCTAGAACGATAATTCCTTCTGCTTTAGAACCTAATTGAGTTTTCCCACTCCTACGTAGGTGCTCAAATGATTTGAACAAGTCCTTCAGTATATTGGAAAACACTTTTTGTTAAACTGCATATAGATAGCCTTTTGAGCGCAAAATCTGACAACGTGTTAAGTACTTCTTTCCCAGACCACCTAGCACAATAATTCCTTCTGCTTTAGAAGCTAATTGAGTTTTCCCACTCCTACGTAGGTGCTCAAGTGATTTGAACAAGTCCTTCAGTACATTGGAAAACACTTTTTGTTAAACTGCATATAGATAGTCTTTTTTGAGTGCAAAATCTGACAACGTGTTAAGTGCTTCTTTCTCAGATCACCTAGAACGATAATTCCTTCTGCTTTAGAACCTAATTAAGTATTCCCACTCCTACGTAGGTGCTCAAGTGATTTGAACAAGTCCTTCAGTATATTGGAAAACACTTTTTGTTAAACTGCATATAGATAGCCTTTTGAGCGCAAAATCTGACAACGTGTTAAGTACTTCTTTCCCAGACCACCTAGAAAGATAATTCCTTCTAATTTAGAACCTACTTGGATTTTCCCACTCCTACATAGGCGCTCAAGTGATTTGAACAAGTCCTTCAGTATATTGGAAAACACTTTTTGTTAAACTGCATATAGATAGCCTTTTGAGCGCAAAATCTGACAACGTGTTAAGTACTTCTTTCTCAGATCACCTAGAACGATAGTTCCTTCTGCTTTAGAACCTATTTGCATTTTCCCACTCCTACGTAGGTGCTCAATTGATTTGAACAAGTCCTTCCCTATATTGGAAACACTTTTTGTTAAACTGCATATAGATAGTCTTTTTTGAGTGCAAAATCTGACAACGTGTTAAGTACTTCTTTCTCAGACCACCTAGAACGATAATTCCTTCTGCTTTAGAACTTACTTGGATTTTCCCACTCCTACATAGGCGCTCAAGTGATTTGAACAAGTCCTTCAGTATATTGGAAAACACTTTTTGATAAACTGCATATAGATAGCCTTTTGAGCGCAAAATTTGACGTGTTAAGTACTTCTTTCCCAGACCACCTAGAACGATAATTCCTTCTGCTTTAGAACCTACTTGGATTTTCCCACTCCTACTTAGGCGCTCAAGTGATTTGAACAAGTCCTTCAGTATATTGAAAAACACTTTTCGTTAAACTGCATATAGATAGCCTTTTGAGCGCAAAATCTGACAACGTGTTAAGTACTTCTTTCTCAGATCACCTAGAACGATAGTTCCTTCTGCTTTAGAACCTATTTGCATTTTTCCACTCCTACGTAGGTGCTCAATTGATTTGAACAAGTCCTTCCCTATATTGGAAAACACTTTTTGTTAAACTGCATATAGATAGTCTTTTTTGAGTGCAAAATCTGACAACGTGTTAAGTACTTCTTTCTCAGACCACCTAGAACGATAATTCCTTCTGCTTTAGAACTTACTTGGATTTTCCCACTCCTACATAGGCGCTCAAGTGATTTGAACAAGTCCTTCAGTATATTGGAAAACACTTTTTGTTAAACTGCATATAGATAGCCTTTTGAGCGCAAAATCTGACAACGTGTTAAGTACTTCTTTCCCAGACCACCTAGAACGATAGTTCCTTCTGCTTTAGAACCTATTTGCATTTTCCCACTCCTACGTAGGTGCTCAATTGATTTTAACAAGTCCTTCCCTATATTGGAAAAAACTTTTTGTTAAACTGCATATAGATAGTCTTTTTTGAGTGCAAAATCTGACAACGTGTTAAGTACTTCTTTCCCAGACCACCTAGAAAGATAATTCCTTCTGCTTTAGAACCTAATTGAGTTTTCCCACTCCTACGTAGGCGCTCAATTGATTTGAACAAGTCCTTCAATATATTGGAAAACACTTTTTGTTAAACTGCATATAGATAGCCTTTTGAGCGCAAAATCTGACAACGTGTTAAGTACTTCTTTCTCAGATTACCTAGAACGATAGTTCCTTCTGCTTTAGAACCTATTTGCATTTTTCCACTCCTACGTAGGTGCTCAATTGATTTGAACAAGTCCTTCCCTATATTGGAAAACACTTTTTGTTAAACTGCATATAGATACTCTTTTTTGAGTGCAAAATCTGACAACGTGTTAAGTACTTCTTTCTCAGAACACCTAGAAAGATAATTCCTTCTGCTTTAGAACCTACTTGGATTTTCCCACTCCTACTTAGGCGCTCAAGTGATTTGAACAAGTCCTTCAGTATATTGGAAAACACTTTTTGTTAAACTGCATACAGATAGCCTTTTGAGCGCAAAATCTGACAACGTGTTAAGTACTTCTTTCTCAGATCACCTAGAACGATAGTTCCTTCTGCTTTAGAACCTATTTGCATTTTCCCACTCCTACGTAGGTGCTCAATTGATTTGAACAAGTCCTTCCCTATATTGGAAAACACTTTTTGTTAAACTGCATATAGATAGTCTTTTTTGAGTGCAAAATCTGACAACGTGTTAAGTACTTCTTTCTCAGACCACCTAGAACGATAATTTCTTCTGCTTTAGAACTTACTTGGATTTTCCCACTCCTACGTAGGTGCTCATTTGATTTGAACAAGTCCTTCCTTATATTGGAAAACACTTTTTGTTAAACTGCATATAGATAGTCTTTTTTGAGTGCAAAATCTGACAACGTGTTAAGTACTTCTTTCTCAGAACACCTAGAAAGATAATTCCTTCTGCTTTAGAACCTACTTGGATTTTCCCACTCCTACTTAGGCGCTCAAGTGATTTGAACAAGTCCTTCAGTATATTGGAAAACACTTTTTGTTAAACTGCATACAGATAGCCTTTTGAGCGCAAAATCTGACAACGTGTTAAGTACTTCTTTCTCAGATCACCTAGAACGATAGTTCCTTCTGCTTTAGAACCTATTTGCATTTTCCCACTCCTACGTAGGTGCTCAATTGATTTGAACAAGTCCTTCCCTATATTGGAAAACACTTTTTGTTAAACTGCATATAGATAGTCTTTTTTGAGTGCAAAATCTGACAACGTGTTAAGTACTTCTTTCTCAGACCACCTAGAACGATAATTTCTTCTGCTTTAGAACTTACTTGGATTTTCCCACTCCTACGTAGGTGCTCATTTGATTTGAACAAGTCCTTCCCTATATTGGAAAACACTTTTTGTTAAACTGCATATAGATAGTCTTTTTTGAGTGCAAAATCTGACAACGTGTTAAGTACTTCTTTCCCAGACCACCTAGAAAGATAATTCCTTCTGCTTTAGAACCTAATTGAGTTTTCCCACTCCTACGTAGGCGCTCAATTGATTTGAACAAGTCCTTCAATATATTGGAAAACACTTTTTGTTAAACTGCATATAGATAGCCTTTTGAGCGCAAAATCTGACAACGTATTAAGTACTTCTTTTCCAGACCACCTAGAAAGATAATTCCTACTGCCTTAGAACCTACTTGGATTTTCCCACTCCTACTTAGGCGCTCAAGTGATTTGAACAAGTCCTTCAGTATATTGGGAAACACTTTTTGTTAAACTGCATATAGACAGTCCTTTGAGCGCAAAATCTGACAACATGTTAAGTACTTCTTTCTCAGATCACCTAGAACGATAGTTCCTTCTGCTTTAGAACTTATTTGCATTTTCCCACTCCTACGTAGGTGCTCAATTGATTTGAACAAGTCCTTCCCTATATTGGAAAACACTTTTTTTTAAACTGCATATAGATAGTCTTTTTTGAGTGCAAAATCTGACAACGTGTTAAGTACTTCTTTCTCAGACCACCTAGAACGATAATTCCTTCTGCTTTAGAACTTACTTGGATTTTCCCACTCCTACATAGGCGCTCAAGTGATTTGAACAAGTCCTTCAGTATATTGGAAAACACTTTTTGTTAAACTGCATATAGACAGTCCTTTGAGCGCAAAATCTGACAACATGTTAAGTACTTCTTTCTCAGATCACCTAGAACGATAGTTCCTTTTTCTTTAGAACCTATTTGCATTTTCCCACTCCTACGTAGGTGCTCAATTGATTTGAACAAGTCCTTCACTATATTGGAAAATAGTTTTTGTTAAACTGCATATAGATAGTCTTTTGAGCGCAAAATCTGACAACGTGTTAAGTACTTCTTTCTCAGACCACCTAGAACAATAATTCCTTCTGCCTTAGAACCTACTTGGATTTTCCCACTCCTACTTAGGCGCTCAAGTGATTTGAACAAGTCCTTCAGTATATTGGAAAAGACTTTTTGTTAAAATGCATATAGACAGTCTTTTGAGCGCAAAATCTGACAACATGTTAAGTACCTCTTTCTCAGATCACCTAGAACGATAATTCCTTCTGCTTTAGAACCTAATTGAGTTTTCCCACTCCTACGTAGGCGCTCAATTGATTTGAACAAGTCCTTCAATATATTGGAAAACACTTTTTGTTAAAATGCATATAGACAGTCTTTTGAGCGCAAAATCTGACAACATGTTAAGTACTTCTTTCTCAGACCACCCAGAACGATAATTCCTACTGCTTTAGAACCTATTTGCATTTTTCCACTCCTAAGTAGGTGCTCAATTGATTTGAACAAGTCCTTCCCTATATTGGAAAACACTTTTTGTTAAACTGCATATAGATAGTCTTTTTTGAGTGCAAAATCTGACAACGTGTTAAGTACTTCTTTCTCAGACCACCTAGAACGATAAATCCTTCTGCTTTAGAACTTACTTGGATTTTCCCACTCCTACGTAGGCGCTCAATTGATTTGAACAAGTCCTTCACTCTATTGGAAAATACTTTCTGTTAAACTGCATATAGATAGTCTTTTGAGCGCAAATTCTGACAACGTGTTAAGTACTTCTTTCTCAGACCACCTAGAACGATAATTCCTTCTGCTTTAGAACCTACTTGGATTTTCCCACTCCTACGTAGGCGCTCAATTGATTTGAACAAGTCCTTCACTATATTGGAAAATACTTTTCTTAAACTGCATATAGATAGACTTTTGAGCGCAAAATCTGACAACATGTTAAGTACTTCTTTCTCAGATCACCTAGAACGAAATTTCCTTCTTCTTTAGAACCTAATTGAGTTTTCCCACTCCTACGTAGGCGCTCAATTGATTTGAACAAGTCCTTCAATATATTGGAAAACACTTTTTGCTAAACTGCATAAAGATAGCCTTTTGAGCGCAAAATCTGACAACGTGTTAAGTACTTCTTTCTCAGACCACCCAGAACGATAATTCCTACTGCTTTAGAACCTATTTGCATTTTTCCACTCCTACGTAGGTGCTCAATTGATTTGAACAAGTCCTTCCCTATATTGGAAAATACTTTTTGTTAAACTGCATATAGATAGTCTTTTTTGAGTGCAAAATCTGACAACGTGTTAAGTACTTCTTTCTCAGACCATCTAGAACGATAAATCCTTCTGCTTTAGAACTTACTTGGATTTTCCCACTCCTACGTAGGCGCTCAATTGATTTGAACAAGTCCTTCACTATATTGGAAAATACTTTCTGTTAAACCATATAGATAGTCTTTTGAGCGCAAATTCTGACAACGTGTTAAGTACTTCTTTCTCAGACCACCTAGAACGATAATTCCTTCTGCCTTAGAACCTACTTGGATTTTCCTACTCCTACGTAGGCGCTCAATTGATTTGAACAAGTCCTTCACTATATTGGAAAATACTTTCTCTTAAACTGCATATAGATAGACTTTTGAGTGCAAAATCTGACAACGTGTTAAGTACTTCTTTCTCAGACCACCTAGAACGATAATTTCTTCTGCTTTAGAACCTACTTGGATTTTCCCACTCCTACGTAGGCGCTCAATTGATTTGAACAAGTCCTTCACTATATTGGAAAATACTTTTTCTTAAACTGCATATAGATAGACTTTTGAGTGCAAAATCTGACAACGTGTTAAGTACTTCTTTCTCAAACCACCTAGAACGATAATTCCTTCTGCTTTAGAACCTACTTGGATTTTTCCACTCCTACTTAGGCGCTTAATTGATTTGAAAAGGTCCTTCACTATATTGGAAAACACTTTTTGTTAAACTGCATATAGATAGTCTTTTGAGCGCAAAATCTGACAACGTGTTAAGTACTTCTTTCTCAGACCACCTAGAACGATAATTCCTTCAGTTTTAGAAACTACTTGGATTTTCCCACTCCTACGTAGGACCTCAATTGATTATTGATTTGAATAAGTCCTTCACTATAATGAAGAGTTGCTGTGATTTAATTGACTTACTGATCTAAAAAATGTGCCACATTCGGCACTACAATATAGTTCGAGAACAAAAGTGATGCAGCAGTAAAGTCAATTGCTCAAGACTTAAAAGGTCAAAACAACAAGCAAAATTTAGCAAGTGAAAGTTTAAAGTAGCAACAACAGAATGGTTTGTGATCACAATCGATCTACACGTTAATTAAACTTTGTACGCATCCCATACTCTTGCAACCAATTTTGTTTCAAGGAATTCCCAGAGCAGCTCTTAATTCTGCAGATGGACGCCATCGCTTAAGAAATTGAACTGGAATCCATTTAAGCGTATGTGTCTCTTTTTGAATCTCTTCAGCAAGCGTTTGTTGCTGAGGTCCGTTCCGACGGGATTCCATGTTCTTGGGATTAAGTCACATGTTAGTACTTTAACGTTACTTTGCCGAGCCCAGTCTGCCAACATCCTTATGTCATAAACTAGATCACACAGTCGAGACGCTCCCGGTTGCCCATTTCGTCCCGTGATATCGTTTCCTCCGAGGAAGACAATCAGGAAGTCAAGATCTGACATTTCGCTGAGGTATCGTTCGAAATTAGCAACCCTTTCTCCACCTCTCCCAATGATTCGCACTCCGCTGTTCACGAATGAACTCATTCTCATAAGGTGAGAATCACCTATAAATCCCACTTCATATTTTGGGACCAGTTCGTTCATTTTCCAACTATAATAGAGGCAACTTAGTATTCTCTACAGCAACATGAAGTAGTACAAATTATGCTAATCCTATCCTACTAATTTGAGGCCCACTCCGGTCGCCGACCGGACTATTTGGGCGCTGCCTCGACCCGTGCAGCTGGGGTGACACTTACTGCTGAAAGGGAACATCAGAATTTTTTATCAAATAGACTTGCCCATGTACTGACGGGATCAACGAAACGCCGGAGAAAACGCATCGCAACGTCGTGAAAGCCGCACGCACGCACGCCGTACATCCCCAAATGCATGGGGTGCACCAAAAAAAGCGGGGGGGGAGCTGACTAACCAGCGTCTCAACGGGACAGGGGGGGGTGCACCCCATGGGGCGAAACGCCCTCACCTTAGAATAATAGTATACATATAAGTAATAAGGGGAGAGAACATCAACCCCTCAACCAATATGGCTGAAAATTGGAGTAGAGTTTCCGCACATTACATGGGGACTACAGTGCTTATACTGGTACTCCAAAACAAGAATTTTCCCAAGGATATTAGGTGATTTTGGGAATATATTCACGGGGGTTGGGGTGGTCACGTGCAGAGTGAAAATTGACCCCCTAGATCTCGGAAAACCCTATACAAAATATATATGGGGAGACTCCCCACTAACTGGGGATTCTAAAACACTAAGATTTGTAACATAGTTCAAAGCTTCAAGGTGTGTCAATGGTGTCAACGGATGGTGTCAACCGCTTCTGGGGCTAACACCGAGGGCAAGTTTACTGGCCAATTTCTCTAAAACGGCGGAACAAAAATAAACTCCCTTAGTACAGTTTGTAGCACTGCTTGAGATACGCATCATATTAAAAAATGAGCCCAATCGGTACATTCTTCGAGGAGTTATAGCAAAAATAAGGTGCCGTACCAAATGGCCTTGGAGGAGAGATACACCACCTTCAGAGCTAAAATTGAACATCTAAACATCACAAAACGCTATATAAAGTATACATATTCTGAATCTACGTTAAATGAGCAATTCAAAACACTAATTTTGTCACCCAAAGTAACAAAATTCAAAGGTTCAAAACGGGTACCAAGTACAGGTACCCTGCTTCACCGGGTCAAAATTGGGGCACCTGTCCTGGCCAATTTCTCGAAAACGGCTGAACGAAACGGAACGAGACCTATATCAAAACAAAGCTTAGCTCAAGCCGAGTCTAACAAAAAAATCATCAAAATCGATTCACTCTACAACGAGTTATTCCAAAGTTAAGGTACCGTACCAAATCACCAAAAAGCCAGGGTACTCTGGCTGCAGAGCCAAAATTAGCCGTCTAAACCTGGAAAAACGCTATATAAAGTACACATATTCGGAATCTACGTCACACGGGCTAATCAAAACACTAATTTTGTAACCTGAAGTAACAAAATTCAAAGCTTCAAATCTGGTGGCGGATGGTGTCATCCGCTTCTGGGGCTAAAACGGAGGGCAAGTTTACTGGCCAATTTCTCTAAAACGGCGGAACGAAAACAAACGCCTTAAGAACAGCTTGTAGCACTGCTTGAGATACGCATCATATTAAAAAATGAGCACAATCGGTCCACTCTAGAAGAAGTTATAGCAAAAAGTAGGTACCCTACCAAATGACAAAAAAAGCGAGGTGACCTGACTTCAGAGCCAAATTTGACAATCTCAATTCCGTAAAATGCTATGGAAAATATATATGGGCATACTCCCCACTAACTGAGGATTCTAAAACACTAACATTTATTGGGTAACTCTCGTGTTTTGTTGTACTGAAATTTGGGTCACTCAAGATAGCCCGAAAATTCGACTTTTTTCAAATTTAAACATTAATAACTTTTTGATTAGGCCGATTTGGGAAGCCAACCAAAAACTGCAGGCAAGAGGGGTTCAGTGCTAACAAAATGCGACTACTCCCGTTTAATTTGGTCCAGTACTTTAGAAGATATTAACAAAATACTGTTCTGTAGCCCATTTTTTTGGCTAAAATCGAAGCCCATGATTTCCAGAACCGACGTAAAACAACGTGAAACAGCGTTCCCGGCGTATTTGTGGGTGTAATTCTGGTCCACTTCGATGTTCTGGGTCACGGCAAACCTTCATGGTGAGGTGGCAAAAAAATTTCCCACCTCACCATGAGGGTTATGATGTTTTGTGTGTTTTGACATAAAACAACATCCAAAGAAATTTGATGAAATCGTGAAAAAAGAAAAATTGTTGAATTAACCCCATTATTTGATTTCATTAGCTTCAACAACCTAAATGGTGTCTAGAAAACACAAAACACACGCCCAAAATGTTGTTCAATTGCGGAAAACACCACTCAGCCATAAAGTTTGAGAAAAGACTTGTTTTTCCGCATTCATTATTGAAGAACAGTTCTAAAGAACATTTCGAATGACTGTGACTAGCCATTCCTGAGAAGCACGTCTTAACAGCAACAGATTATGCCAATATTCACTCATTTTGGTCAAAAATTGAATGAGAAATTTGAAAAACAAAAAAAAAAACAAAACATTAAATTCCTTTCTCAATGTGATAGTTTCACAAGTTCTTTCCTCCAACTTTTTGATTAGGCCGATTTGGGAAACCAACCAAAAACTGCAAGCAAGAAGGGTTCAGTGCTAACACAATGCGACCACTCCCCTTTCATTTGGTCCAGTACTTTAGAAGATATCAACAAAATACTGTTCTGTACCCCATTTTTTGGGGATAAAATCGAAGCCCATGATTTCCAGAACCGACGTAAAACAATTTGAAACAGCGTTCCCGGCGTTTTTGTGGGTGTAATTCTGGTTCACTTCGACGCTCTGGGCCACTGCAAACCTTCATGGTGAGGTGGGAAAAAATTTCCCACCTCACCATGAAGGTTATGATGTTTTGTGTGTTTTGACATAAAACAACATCCAAAGAAATTTGATGAAGTCGTGAAAAAGAAAAATTGTAGAATTAAAACCTTTATTTGATTTCATTAGCTTCAACAACTCAAATGGTGTCTAGAAAACACAAAACACACGCCCAAAATGTTGTTCAATGCGGAAAGCACCACTCAGCCATAAAATTTGAGAAAAGATTTGTTTTTCCGCATTCATTATTGAATAACAGTTCTAAAGAACATTTCGAGTGACTGTGACTAGCCATTCCTGAGAAGCACGTCTTAACAGCAACAGATTATGCTAATATTCACTCGTTTTGGTCAAAAATTGAATGAGAAGTTTGAAAAAAACAAAACATTAATTTCCTTTCTCAATGTGATAGTTTCACAAGTTCTTTCCTCCAACTTTTTGATTAGGCCGATTTGGGAAACCAATCAAAAACTGCAAGCAAGAAGGGTTCAGTGCTAACAAAATGCGACCACTCCCCTTTCATTTGGTCCAGTACTTTAGAAGATATCAACAAAATACTGTTCTGTACCCCATTTTTCGGGGATAAAATCGAAGCCCATGATTTCCAGAACCGACGTAAAACAATTTGAAACAGCGTTCCCGGCGTTTTTGTGGGTGTAATTCTGGTTCACTTCGACGCTCTGGGCCACTGCAAACCTTCATGGTGAGGTGGGAAAAAATTTCCCACCTCACAATGAAGGTTATGATGTTTTGTGTGTTTTGACATAAAACAACATCCAAAGAAATTTGATGAAGTCGTGAAAAAGAAAAATTGTAGAATTAAAACCTTTATTTGATTTCATTAGCTTCAACAACTCAAATGGTGTCTAGAAAACACAAAACACACGCCCAAAATGTTCTTCAATTGCGGAAAGCACCACTCAGCCATAAAATTTGAGAAAAGATTTGTTTTTCCGCATTCATTATTGAATAACAGTTCTAAAGAACATTTCGAGTGACTGTGACTAGCCATTCCTGTGAAGCACGTCTTAACAGCAACAGATTATGCTAATATTCACTCGTTTTGGTCAAAAATTGAATGAGAAGTTTGAAAAAAAACAAAACATTAATTTCCTTTCTCAATGTGATAGTTTCACAAATTCTTTCCTCCAACTTTTTGATTAGGGCGACTTGAGAAACCAATGAACACTGCCAGCCAGGAGGGATTAGGGCTACAAAAAACGCGAGCATTCCCGTCCAATTTCGTACGGCAGTTTTGGAGAAATCATTGATGACATGAAGCGTACCCCGATTTTTGGTCTATGGTGAGAGCCCAATTTCTCGCAAAATCGCGCAAAACGACTAAAAATGGCGCCACGTAGATAATTCTGAACGTAATTCAGGTCCACTCCGTAGTTACTGAACACCCAAAACCTCTATTGCGAGTTGGGTAAAAATTCCCACCTTGCCCTAAAGGCCAGGGTGTTTTGTGTGTTTTGATTAAAAAAAAGAACTCAAAAAAGAATTTCATGAATTCGCAAAAAATTAAAAACACTTTTATAGAAAAAACTTCATTCCACACAACGAGGAGCTCCCTTCGACTAAACTCCTCCCCTATCGAGGAGTAGCTCGCATAGCGACTCGCCTGTTTTGTTGTATCAGAAAATTGATGTCCACGAATATGACAAAATTCAGTACTCTTTTCGAGTTTGAACATCTTTAAGTTTTTGCGCCGTTAGATTTTGGGAAACAACTACCTAGAGCAGTCAAGACTAATTCAATATCAACAACTTAGGACTATGTTTGTTCTGTCTGGTAGATTGGTTTAAGAGAAATCAACAAACATACAAACTGTTTTCCTATTTTTGGGATATTAAAAGAAACAATTTTCTCACAAAGTTGAAAACAGCTAGACCGACTCCTTAAACGTAAATCTGGAGGCATTTACGGTCAACTAATTTATTTAGTTTTTGAACACCAAAATCCATTATCGTTTTGTTGGAAAAAATCTCAGCTTGCCATGAAGGCTTTTTGGGTTTTTTTATTAAAAAAACAACAGGAGCAAGAAATTCCTGTAAAATCTACAATTGAAAAACTGAAAAAAAGGGAATTGCATCCAATTTTAGTTTTAAATAGCGTCATGCGCACTCTGGGAGACCAAATAGCACGATATATTTGTAACATTAACATGTAAAATAGTTTAACTTTTAAGGTAATGCATTAAATCGGCGGGATTTACATTTTTTTTGATATTTTAGAAAAAAATATCATTCAATGAGCCCAATAAATAGAAGAACTCATTTGCTCAAGCTTGTGTAGCTATTTCAAAAGAGAAGAGAACCCTGAATATTCCTTTTGGATTCTCGTTAGTTGCATGGGAATAAGTAGAACTCCCAAAATAAATCCAATTTTTTTTTTCGAGTGGACAGCCAACTTTCGCAAATTCATGTAAAACAGTTTTATAGAAGAAACTTTATTCCACCAACTGCGAAGCTTCCTTCCACTAAACTCCACACCTATCGAGGAGTAGCTCGCATAGCGACTCGCCTGTTTTGTTGTATCAGAAAATTGATGTCCACGAATATGACAAAATTCAGTACTCTTTTCAAGTTTGAACATCTTTAAGTTTTTGCCCCGTTAGATTTTGGGAAACAACTACCTAGAGCAGTCAAGAATAATTCAATATCAACAACTTAGGACTATGTTTGTTCTGTCTGGTAGATTAGTTTAAGAGAAATCAACAAACATACGAACTGTACTCCTATTTTTGGGATATCAAAAGAAACAATTTTCTCACAAAGTTGAAAACAGCTAGACCCGACTCCTTAAACGTAAATCTGGAGGCATTTACGGTCAACTAATTTACTTAGCTTTTGAACACCAAAATCCATTATCGTTTTGTTGGAAAAAATCTCAGCTTGCCATGAAGGCTTTTTGGGTTTTTTTATTAAAAAAACAACAGGAGCAAGAAATTCCTGTAAAATCTACAATTGAAAAACTGAAAAAAAGGGAATTGCATCCAATTTTAGTTTTAAATAGCGTCATGCGCACTCTGGGAGACCAAATAGCACGATATATTTGTAACATTAACATGTAAAATAGTTTAACTTTTAAGGTAATGCATTAAATCGGCGGGATTTACATTTTTTTTGATATTTTAGAAAAAAATATCATTCAATGAGCCCAATAAATAGAAGAACTCATTTGCTCAAGCTTGTGTAGCTATTTCAAAAGAGAAGAGAACCCTGAATATTCCTTTTGGATTCTCGTTAGTTGCATGGGAATAAGTAGAACTCCCAAAATAAATCCAATTTTTTTTTTCGAGTGGACAGCCAACTTTCGCAAATTCATGTAAAACAGTTTTATAGAAGAAACTTTATTCCACCAACTGCGAAGCTTCCTTCCACTAAACTCCACACCTATCGAGGAGTAGCTCGCATAGCGACTCGCCTGTTTTGTTGTATCAGAAAATTGATGTCCACGAATATGACAAAATTCAGTACTCTTTTCAAGTTTGAACATCTTTAAGTTTTTGCCCCGTTAGATTTTGGGAAACAACTACCTAGAGCAGTCAAGAATAATTCAATATCAACAACTTAGGACTATGTTTGTTCTGTCTGGTAGATTAGTTTAAGAGAATTCAACAAACATACGAACTGTACTCCTATTTTTGGGATATCAAAAGAAACAATTTTCTCACAAAGTTGAAAACAGCTAGACCCGACTCCTTAAACGTAAATCTGGAGGCAATTACGGTCAACTAATTTACTTAGCTTTTGAACACCAAAACCCATTATCGCTATGTTGAAAAAAATCCCAGCTTGCCATGAAGGCTTTTTGGGTTTTTTTTATTAAAAAAACAACAGGAGCAAGAAATTCCTGTAAAGCCTACAATTGAAAAACTGAAAAAAAGCGAATTGCACCCAATTTTAGGTTTAAATAGCGTCATGCGCACTCTGGGAGACCAAATAGCACGATATATTTGTAACATTAACATCCAAAATAGTTAAACTTTTAAGGTAATGCATTAAATCGGCGGGATTTTCATTTTTTTTGATATTTTAGAAAAAAAATATCATTTAATGAGCCCAATAAATAGAAGAACTCATTTGCTCAAGCTTGTGCAGCTATTTCAATAGAGAAGAGAACCCTGAATTTTCCCTTTGGGTTCTCGTTAGTTGCATGGGAATAAGTAGAACTCCCAAAATAAATCCAATTTTTTTTCGAGTGGACAGCCAACTTTCGCAAATTCATGTAAAACAGTTTTATAGAAGAAACTTTATTCCACTAACTGCGAAGCTTCCTTCCACTAAACTCCACACCTTTCTAGGAGTAGCTCGCATAGCGACTCGCCTGTATTGTTGTACCAGTAAATTGATATCCACGAATATGACAAAATTCAGTACTCTTTTCAAGTTTGAACATCTTTAACTTTTTGCCCCGACAGATTTTGGGAAACAACTACCTAGAGCAGTCAAGACTAATTCAATATCAACAACTTAGGACTATGTTTGTTCTGTCTGGTAGACTGGTTTAAGAGAAATCAACAAACATACGAACTGTACTCCTATTTTTGGGATATTAAGAGAAACAATTTTATCACAGAGTTGAAAACAGCTACACCCGACTCCTTAAACGTAAACCTGGAAACATTTACGGTCAACTTTTTTATTTAGCTTTTGAACACCAAAACCCACTATCGTTATGTTGGAAAAAATCCCAGCTCGCCATGAATGTTTGTTGGGTTTTTTATTAAAAAACAACAGGAGCAACTCAAAAACTCATCGTTTGGTTGACTCTCATGTGTTTTTTACTAAAAGAGCGCTGTATTTGTTACAACTGGAGTCGTTAACTCATTTAAAAATAAATTTTTTTTCTTTTATGAAACTTGTATGATTACCGGGAAATCATACAAATCATATATGACCTTGTATGATTACCGGGAAAAATGCAACTCAAAAACTCATCATTTTGTTGACTCTCGTGTGTTTTTTTACTAAAAGAGCGTTGTACTTGTTACGACTGGAGTCGTTAACTCATTTACAATTAAGGTTTTTTTCTTTTATGAAACTTGTATGATTACCGGGAAATCATACAAATCATATATGACCTTGTATGATTACCGGGAAAAATGAATATCAAAAACTCATCGCTGGGTTAGTCTGGTGTATTTCTTACCGAATGAGCGCTATAGCTGTTACGATTAGAGTGGTTTAACACTATTTTTGTTTTTTGTATGAAACTTGTATGATTACCGGGAAATCATACAAATCATATCTGACCTTGTATGATTACCGGGGATCATATATGACCTTGTATGAAATCAAGGAAAGTTGTATGATGGGCAACCCGGGAAGTTTGTCGAAAAAGTAAAATTGCGATAAGCCACTTCCATGGAAGTAAAATCAAAAAATGAATCAACAAAAGACCGATAAATTTGACGAAGAGTCACCTACAGATGCTAATGAAGTGAATCAGATGCAAAACTATAATGAAGGTTTCAATTTTAATTATGAATGTTGAGACGAAAAATGTGTGGCGGAACATCAAAAAATCTGCCTTTTCCATTTGATAAAAAACAGCAGTGTAAGTTGCCGCTTGATGCTGTTAGTGCATTTACAATAGTTTCTTTCAAATTCTTGGAAGCTGGCCTGTCGGCAATTGGATCAGACAAGTTGCGCAAAATTTGCAAACGATGAAAATTAACGATGAAAAACAATACTTTGACATAACCTCTTCTCATTGCACTGCATTTCTATGTGACAAACCACCTGTAGACGTAAGTTCATAAATATTTGTATAATATCCTATGTCAAAACGCACAAAATTTGCATTTTAATTCACTGATCTCATGAGTGGAACTGTACAATTGAACAATTATATTGTTCAATCAAAATAAGTGCGAAGAAAGATGCCTTAAAACGCAAAAGAGTCCCAATTATCATGTTGTCCGAAGTTAAGGTTGAATTGGAAAAAAATTCATCGACAGGGACATATCAAAACTTTAATTTCTTGCTCTCGTAGAAAAGTTTACTTGACCAATCAATATACCGATTACACTGGAACATTGATTTTACCTATCTCTAGAACTTAAAATAAATCAAAACACAGAAATAAGGACCATAGGTAGAAGACCGAATTACCAATAGATAAACTATTAAAACTTAACTGAAAATGAGACGCAAAACAAAGTTTGTTTTTCAATCATAATTCATGGATATGAATGATTAACAAATTTTTAATCCAGATACCACACGACACTGCAACCCTATTTTTGTTTGTGGCGACGTGACTGGCACATTTTGTTTCAAAACAGGACTTTATGTACCGACTGATATGTAGGCTGAATTTCAAAAAAGAAAACTATCGAAATTACATCAATCGGACTCATTAAATCACATTGTCTGGCTTGTATATTTTGATTGAAAGAAGAGCAAATTGAGAAGAAAATCAGAAAACTCTAGAAACATATTGAATGACTAAATAATCGAAATATGCGTATCAACATTCTTGAAAGCATCTTTGCTGCGTACAAACTGCAACATGAAGTCGACAGTTAACGACGAAAAAAGTGCACCTCAAGTTTCAAGGTCCCGAAAGCAAACCAAAATCAAGTCCATCTTATCCCGATCTGTACATTTTCACACCAGACTTGATCTCTTTCCGTGAATACAAGTTCATCTCAGTATTTTTGATTATTAATGAAGTTTTGCTTCCACGCTTTTTTCGCTTATGTATAGCTTTTTGAATCCAAACGGACACAAAATTGTTGTTGTGAAAGTTAGAATTCTTGTGACTTTGTTAGGGCACGTGGTAATTCTCGATTACAATTTTATCGAGACCTTGAAAGTTCTTCCGACCTTCAACATTTCCCGGCCTCCTTGAACTCGTTCAATTGTGACATCTGCGGGCTTCCTTTGCGAATACAGTTGAGGGTACAAAAAAGATTATTTTGTTAAACTGACAACTTGGTTTTTGTGAAAACCGTCAGAAATGTTATCAGTTCCATACAAATATGATTCGGTACATATTGTGGAAGGTTTGATCAAACCAAGTTTCTCAAAGTTGAATCATTTAATCTGCTCCACGATCTTTTGGTTCTTCTCGATGAAAAGGTATGTGGCGACTGACTGGTCTGATGTAAACTCCAGTTTGCGTTTTCACCTGAACAGATGTGCGTTGACACAGTGGTGCATTGACTCTAATAATTCACCTCAGATTCCCCATTGTCTTTGTCTGCTCACATGTAAATCGTTATTGTCTCGTGAAATTTTAATTTGTGAAATTATTTGCCTCATTTCCTTGTCGAACTAACCATTTGTAAAATCCATAAGTAAAGACGCATTGTTTGCACGTCAGGAGCAGCATTAGTTCCGAATGATCAAAACGACAGTGATGCTATCATTTTTGCGTTGTGTTCTCTTGAATCAAACAAAAAAATTTGCGTATTTGAATTACAAATTGTCGGCGTTGTTTGGTCTATTCAACATTTCATTTCTTTGGGGCAATCGTTTGCAGAAATCATCAATCTCCGGGGATTTTTTCAGTCACGAAAGATCCCCGATTACAGTACATCAGCCGACTCACGAGTTGGATTGATCGTTTCTTCCTTCCTTTTAAGGTTTTTAAAGGTGAATTTGCCTTGTTCGAAATATACATTTGTGGATCATTTAATGTACTTTTTAAAAATACCTCGCAATCTCTCAGACCGAAATAAAAATTTAAATAACTCAACAAAACAACAAAACACTGCGAATTTTCAAAGCAACTTTAAGATTCCGTTTTTTAATTTCAGGAGTTTAAGATACAGCTCTTAAAAACTTAAATAAATATTAAATCCGTCAGTCGAAGATAAATATCCAAAAAAACATCTCATCTACCCCGATTCTGCATTGAATAAAGGTGCCCCTAAATGTTTATGGAAACAACACTTGCAATGAGAAACTCCAACTCGCCAGACGATTTATTCCAGCTACAACACAAAGTTCGTAAAACTAATAGTGAGATAATACCATGGGTTTTATTTTCACCAAATTTTACAACCAGTAATCAGCAGCACTAACGTAAAGACGCTAGCCTAAAAGAATCCCTATTGAAAACTTTGAATTGGTGTTGGCGGTCATTTTTATTCCAAAAATATAACGAAGTCTAACTTTCAGCTTGTATTGTTGGATCTGAAAGAAATTTAAGAACTAAAATACGATCCGAATGTTTTGTAAATATTATTCTAATGAATGGATTCACAGGTTGAGGTCCAGACCCAAATTGAGTTATGATCAGACCCAGTCGAGCGCACACCCGTGTGTTCCCAGACCGAAATTACAGGGTCTTTTCGGAAGTTCGAGCGCACTACGGTCTGGACCATGGTCTGGAGATGGTCTGATCAGAGGTCATTTTGGTCTGAAAAGTCTGATCATAGGCGGATTCGAGCGCACTTGGATCTGATCAGAGGCGACTTCGAGCGCAATTGGGTCTGATCATAACCTCTTCGAGCGCACTTTTGTCTGATCAGAGGCGACATCGAGCGCAATTGCTTCTGATCATAACCTCTTTGAGCGCACTTTTGTCTGATCAGAGGCGATTTCGAGCGCAATTGGGTCTGATCATAACCTCATCGAGCGCACTTGGGTCTGATCAGAAATGCTTTTGAACGCAATTGGGTCTGACCAGGGACCATTTCGAGCGCATTTTTTACCCATTTTTTTGTTTTTTTTTTTAATGAGAGATGTTGGCTCTGCCAGGAGGCAGCCATAAAGCAGCGTTCTAATCAGAGACTTATCTAAAGTCCGATAGCTCTGATCAGAAAACAGGAGTACAGCCGATAACAGAGGCCGGTCCCCTTCAGAAAAAATTTGATCAACTGGAGACCACGATGTTTCTTATGGAAAGCTGTCTAAACTCATCCATTGAGTCAGAAATATACACTAAAATGTACAGTAAATAAAATTTGTTCTCAACAGTTGGGTTTCGTTTTCTTTAGCAATACTTTTATAATTGATTTTTCCTTAGATGAATTAAATACTGCAAACATCAGTTTTTTTGAAATGAATATATTATAGCAAAATTAGAAGATTTTTTCATAAGTAAAATTTATCTCTGATCAGACTATTTCGAGCGCACTTGGGTCTAATCAGAGGCAATTTCGAGCGCAATTGGGTCTGATCATAGGCGGATTCGAGAGCAATTGGGTCTGATCATAACCTCTTCGAGAGCAATTGGGTCTGATCAGAGGCGACTTCGAGCGCAATTGGGTCTGATCATAATCTTTTCGAGCGGACTTGGGTCTGATCAGAGGCGACTTCGAGCGCAATTGGATCTGATCAGATGCGACTTCGAGCGCACTTGGGTCTGATCAGAGGTCTAATATTTTTATTCAAATTCATCGCAAATCTTTTATTTTATAGCTAATTTTGCAGTAAAATCTCAACCAACGTATGTGTAAGTTTTGTGTGTTTGTTTATAGGGTAACCGGTTTGTCTGTGTCTGTATGTCTGTGTCTGTCTGTGTGTGTGAGAGTGTGTGTGTTGTGGGTGGGGGTCAAGCGATGGGGTTAGGGTTGAGAAGAAGGCTGATGAGAGGGGAGTTCAACTCGATAGGGGGAGGAAAGTGGACAATTTAGGTGTTGTGGTTAAAGGACTAAAGGACAGAAGGGCTGACGAGTGTTTTTGATCAGAGTGGTCAGCTGGGGAGATAGTCTCGACTGAGTCTGATCAGAGGCTACTTGGGTCTGAAATTCGGTCTGATCATAGTCTGATTAAGGTCTGGGCAATGGTCTGAATTTGAGTCTGGACCAGGGTCTGGAAATGGTCTGATCAGAACTCCTTCGTTCTGGAAAGTCTGATCAGAACTCATTCAGTCTAGAGAGTCTGATCAGAGATAATTTCGGTCTGGAAAGTCTGATCAGAGATAATTTCGGTCTGGAAAGTCTGATCAGAGATAATTTTGGTCTGGAAAGTCTGATCAGAAGCAAATTTGGGTCTGGACCTCAACCTGGGTTACTAGTGAACTTCGTTTAGATCAAGAACGCTGCCACCATATCAGTCCAGAAAACGGTACCTTGCGTAAACAGAAAAACATTCAACTATTTTGAAGCACCTATACATATCTACTGATCAAAGGGACCAAAAATGCGATTAACTCAAAAGAAAAAAGACGTCGTAACTGCGTGAAGTTGAAAACAGACGTCGTAACTGTCTTTCGAGTTTGTCATATATCATAAATTAATTCAGTGCAGTAAATTTATTATACGATGTACTTAATTTAATTTAGTGTACTTATTCCTGAAGGGCATGTGTATAAGTCAATGTTTTTTCACATGCTAGTCTGTTATTCCCATCTCCCGTAGCGGGAAATTATTGTTCATATTTGTTGTGACTTCTGCATTGAATAAAGGTGCCCCTAAATGTTTATGGAAACAACACTTGCAATGAGAAACTCCAACTCGCCAGACGATTTATTCCAGCTACAACACAAAGTTCGTAAAACTAATAGTGAGATAATACCATGGGTTTTATTTTCACCAAATTTTACAACCAGTAATCAGCAGCACTAACGTAAAGACGCTAGCCTAAAAGAATCCCTATTGAAAACTTTGAATTGGTGTTGGCGGTCATTTTTATTCCAAAAATATAACGAAGTCTAACTTTCAGCTTGTATTGTTGGATCTGAAAGAAATTTAAGAACTAAAATACGATCCGAATGTTTTGTAAATATTATTCTAATGAATGGATTCACAGGTTGAGGTCCAGACCCAAATTGAGTTATGATCAGACCCAGTCGAGCGCACACCCGTGTGTTCCCAGACCGAAATTACAGGGTCTTTTCGGAAGTTCGAGCGCACTACGGTCTGGACCATGGTCTGGAGATGGTCTGATCAGAGGTCATTTTGGTCTGAAAAGTCTGATCATAGGCGGATTCGAGCGCACTTGGATCTGATCAGAGGCGAATTCGAGCGCAATTGGGTCTGATCATAACCTCTTCGAGCGCACTTTTGTCTGATCAGAGGCGACATCGAGCGCAATTGCTTCTGATCATAACCTCTTTGAGCGCACTTTTGTCTGATCAGAGGCGACTTCGAGCGCAATTGGGTCTGATAATAACCTCATCGAGCGCACTTGGGTCTGATCAGAAATGCTTTTGAACGCAATTGGGTCTGACCAGGGACCATTTCGAGCGCATTTTTACCCATTTTTTGTTTTTTTTTTAATGAGAGATGTTGGCTCTGCCAGGAGGCAGCCATAAAGCAGCGTTCTAATCAGAGACTTATCTAAAGTCCGATAGCTCTGCTCAGAAAACAGGAGTACAGCCGATAACAGAGGCCGGTCCCCTTCAGAAAAAATTTGATCAACTGGAGACCACGATGTTTCTTATGGAAAGCTGTCTAAACTCATCCATTGAGTCAGAAATATACACTAAAATGTACAGTAAATAAAATTTGTTCTCAACAGTTGGGTTTCGTTTTCTTTAGCAATACTTTTATGATTGATTTTTCCTTAGATGAATTAAATACTGCAAACATCAGTTTTTTTGAAATGAATATATTATAGCAAAATTAGAAGATTTTTTCATAAGTAAAATTTTTCTCTGATCAGACTATTTCGAGCGCACTTGGGTCTAATCAGAGGCAATTTCGAGCACAATTGGGTCTGATCATAGGCGGATTCGAGAGCAATTGGGTCTGATCATAACCTCTTCGAGCGCAATTGGGTCTGATCAGAGGCGACTTCGAGCGCAATTGGGTCTGATCATAATCTTTTCGAGCGGACTTGGGTCTGATCAGAGGCGACTTCGAGCGCAATTGGATCTGATCAGATGCGACTTCGAGCGCACTTGGGTCTGATCAGAAGTCTCATATTTTTATTCAAATTCATCGCAAATCTTTTATTTTATAGCTAATTTTGCAGTAAAATCTCAACCAACGTATGTGTAAGTTTTGTGTGTTTGTTTATGGGGTAACCGGTTTGTCTGTGTCTGTTTGTCTGTGTCTGTCTGTGTGTGTGTGTGAGCGTGTGTGTTGTGGGTGGGGGTCAAGCGATGGGGTTAGGGTTGAGAAGAAGGCTGATGAGAGGGGAGTTCAACTCGATAGGGGGAGGAAAGTGGACAATTTAAGTCTTGTGGTTAAAGGACTAAAGGACAGAAGGGCTGACGAGTGTTTTTGATCAGAGTGGTCAGCTGGGGAGATAGTCTCGACTGAGTCTGATCAGAGGCTACTTGGGTCTGAAATTCGGTCTGATCATAGTCTGATTAAGGTCTGGGCAAGGGTCTGAATTTGAGTCTGGACCAGGGTCTGGAAATGGTCTGATCAGAACTCCTTTGTTCTGGAAAGTCTGATCAGAACTCATTCAGTCTAGAGAGTCTGATCAGAGATAATTTCGGTCTGGAAAGTCTGATCAGAGATAATTTCGGTCTGGAAAGTCTGATCAGAGATAATTTTGGTCTGGAAAGTCTGATCAGAAGCAAATTTGGGTCTGGACCTCAACCTGGGTTACTAGTGAACTTCGTTTAGATCAAGAACGCTGCCACCATATCAGTCCAGAAAACGGTACCTTGCGTAAACAGAAAAACATTCAACTATTTTGAAGCACCTATACATATCTACTGTTCAAAGGGACCAAAAATGCGATTAACTCAAGGGAAAAAAAACGTCGTAACTGCGTGAAGTTGAAAACAGACGTCGTAACTGTCTTTCGAGTTTGCCATATATCATAAATTAATTCAGTGCAGTAAATTTATTATACGATGTACTTAATTTAATTTAGTGTACTTATTCCTGATGGGCATGTGTATAAGTCAATGTTATTTCACATGCTAGTCTGTTATTCCCATCTCCCGTAGCGGGAAATTATTGTTCATATTTGTTGTGACTTCTGTAATACCAGTTGCCTTAATACTCACTCTTTTAGTTTTGCACTTCGCGAACAGTTGCTCAATTTAATTTATTCTTCATTAACTGTCTTACTAATCAAGTAAAATAGACAGGCAATTACCAAGCGATTCGCTAAGCGGATTCATTTAGAAATTGTGTAAAGCGCACTCGCCGCGCAAGTTAGGATATAAAACATAATCGTCACTCGCGACTCAAGATTAAGTACGCAATCTCATTTGCGTACGACATGGCGCAGTCAGCAACTCAGAAGCGGCATTGAGCCATTTTTGGATAAACCTAGTGCAGACCCTCCGTTGAAATGGGAAAAGTGGCAGATGCAGGCCAAGTTAGCTCTTCTTGCGAAGGAAAATATTACACTAGACACTTTGTTGGAACCAAAACCCAAAACAGTACAACTACCACTTGAACCTATCTATGAGGATACGATAACAGGATCATCGGCACAATCGGAGAGGGAAAGATTGGCGAGGAACGCTCAATCAAAAATGAACTTGGAGAATCGGTGTCAGAGACAACTGGAGATAGGAGTAATGTGTGGAGATAAACCGTGGGCACAGGCTGATCGAAAGACTGTGTCAATGCTATATCTCAGTTTGGGCACCGAAGGACGTCGAATTGTTTGTAGCAGAAACCCACACCTCAAGATGGACATTGTAACAACAGCAGAACTTTGGACAATCATGGAATCAGCATTTATTCGTCAGCGCAATATCACATTTGATAGGTACGTACTTCTCACTACAAAACAGACAAGAGGAGAGTCTATCGATCATTTCTTTGGAAAATTGAAAGAACTTTCTGAAAATTGTGAACTCGGGAGTCAAGAAGATACTCTTATCAGAGATTTAATTATTGCGAATATGTTAGATCCGGAAATCCAAAGGGAATTGCTGCGAGAAACTCTAGAACCAGCTCAAGCAATACGTTTGGCCATAAATATGGAATTAGGTCAAAGAAATCAACTACAAATTACAAACTCGCAACCTGCTCCACAGGTTAACGCAGTAATTTCTCAACGACCCTCTCGACCACCGAGTCAACGGCCGACTGCATCTAGTTTTACTCGACCACCAAACCAACTCTGCAGAAACTGTGGTTTAACTTGGTCAGCAAATCATAAAGTCAAGTGTATTGCGAGAGGCAAGACTTGCAATAACTTTGGTTTACAAAATCATTTTTCGCGAGTGTCCAGGAAACCGAAGTCATCATCAAATAAACCCATCCGATCTAATGTTAACTCTGTTGAAGAAACTTCAACTGATCAAACGGTAAATGCCATACAAAATATGAATTATAACCCACAATGCGAATCAAATTACGATAGCTCAGACGATAATATGGTCGCCCGCATCGCAAGTAACGCAATACAGATTGAACAAAAGAACACCATCTTGCCAATTGGTAATACCCAAGTAGGACTTCTCATTGATTCAGGCAGTGTATGCAGTTTTTTACCCGAGTCTCTTGCTTCGGAAATAGTGGAAAATTCTCCCCTTGCTCGATGGTTGATGATAGCGCCTCCCCAGGAACTCAAAACATTTTCAAACGAACCCATAAACGTGACGGGTATGATACAGGCACCAATTGCGAGCAATGGATGGCGATTTGAAGAAGCTGAATTTGTGGTGGTCCGTGACGGGCTAAAACCACTAGTTGGTAGAGACTTGTTTGACGCTCTCGGAATCTCAGTAACTCAAATCCCAAAATATGAAGGTAGTATGGTCAACACTATCACATCCCAATGTCCATTTAAAACACGTATTGCAAAACAATTTCCTCAACTTATTACACGTATTGGTCGCTCAAAAATACACAATGTTAAATCTAAATTACATAGAAGTTTTCAACCAAAACATCAAAAGGGCAGAAGAGTACCCATTAATTTACAAGAACGAGTAATTAATGAAATTAAAAAACTTCTTGAAGAAGGACATATAGAAAAATTGAATAACTGTTCTGATCAATATTTTATTTTACCTATTGTAATCACAGTTAAACGAGATCAAACAATAAATTTAGCATTGGATTCCAAAACTCTTAATAAAGCAATATACAAGAATAAATATCAGATGCCAAATATTGAAACACTTATGGATTCCATATCACAAATAATAACAAACTACAAAACAGAACCAACAGATAAAATATACTTCTCTACTATAGATCTTAAATATGCATACAGCCAACTAAATCTACACCCTGATACCGCTAAACACTGTAATTTCAATATTGTAAGTGGTGACATGACAGGCACATATCGTTTCAAAACGGGATTTTATGGTCTTACTGACATGCCTGCCGAGTTTCAGAAGGCAATGGATTACACTTTGATTGGCCTCAAAAATACATTTTGTTTTCTAGACGACATCTTAATTGTAAGTAAAGGTTCTGAAGATGATCACATACAACTTGTATTAGATTGCCTTAAGAAACTGGACGCGGATAATCTTCAAATTAACCTTCCTAAATGCCATTTTGCGAAGCAAAAAATTTCCTGGTTAGGATATAATATAACTCAATCTGGGATATCACCACTCGAATCTAAAACATCCTCTATTATGTCATTACAACCACCTAATACACTTAAAAAATTACGTTCTTTTCCCGGTTCAGTCCACTCTATTAGTAAATTTATTCACAATTTAGCTCAACTCTGCCATTCTTTAAGACCTCTTCTTCGTAAGTCAACTGAATACATTTGGAGTGACGCTCATACTCTACATATTAATGTCATAAAAACTCGCATAGCAGATCATACAGAAAACATTCACTATGACCCCCAACTCGAAACACGAATCAAATGTGATGCTTCTCGCTCCGGATTGGGAGCAGCACTAGAACAACTAACAGTTGATGGTTGGAAGCCAATTTCTTTTGCATCAAAATTTTTAAATAGTAGTGAAGAACGTTATAGTATTAACGAATTGGATTTTCTTGGGGTAGTATGGTCCATAGAATATTTTAAAAATTGTTTGTATGGTAAAGAGTTTACTATTATCACTGATAATCGCGCATTACTTTCTATTTTAAAAGAACATGAAATATACATTTTAACATGTATTGATAGATTTTCAAAATATCCTTCTGCAGAATTAGTTGATAATGCAAATGCATCGAATGTAATAAAATTTTTAGATAATTATATACAAATTCATGGAGTTCCTCGTTCCTTAAGAATAGACCAAGCTCGTTGTCTTATAGGTAACCAAGTAAAAAAATTTTGTATGAAAAATAATATCACATTAATACCAGCTCCGGCGAATGACCATCGTGCAATAGGACTAGTTTAAAGACTTATTGGTACTATTAAACAACGCTTAGCATGTATAAAAGAAGCAAATAAAGAATTAAATTCGTTCACCATTAAAGCAGCAATTATATACCAGCTTCGCATATGTAAACATAAAACAACTAAGCTTTCGCCATTCGAATCTCACTTTGGGCGCAAAGCCAATACACCGCTTAGTAACTTAAGTACTCAACCAAAGTCATCTGATCTAAGTTATGAAAAAATTTTGAATCATTATTTAGATGAGGAAACAGTTACTCCTAATGAATTGTTGCCGGAGGAACACTGGGATAACAGCCGTAGCGACGATGAAATCGAGCGCAACATGTGCAAAGCAACAAAGGAAGCTACCACACGTGAACATCTAGCAACAGACAACGAATCCCGTTTCCTTCGCACCACAAAAGCGCATCGTCCACTACCTCTAAAAGAACACGCCGTACAGTTGAACATTGCTCGGAAGAAACATCTCCATAAAAGATCCAAGAAAAATCTTGATGGTCTGTATGAGGTGTTGGCTCCAGGATCTGTAGTACAAAAGACCGATCAATATACTTCTGTCATTCGCGAACCGGGGAAAGTGGAAGTAACAGTGCGCAATAGTGATATTGCCAAATTTGGTACTCGGGAAGAGCGGAAAACGAAATTAACAGAATATATTAACCGTCGAGGACCCCGCACGCATGAGAAGACAACTGAGGCTAAGATACTTAGCCACATAAAAGAGTCCACGCGCATACAAAAGGGAAATCGGAAGATGAAGCATCGCAAGCGAGAAACTGGAAGCGGTGTCTCATCAAATAAATCAAACATTGCTCGCGCAATGCGGGTACGTACGCCCAAAATTCCGGAAAATTTCGCTCCCCAAGTATTACCCGAAATTCCCGAGGTTGCTCCCGAACAGCAAATCATAACTGGAGAAGTATTGATCGCACCCCCTCCTACAAATAACCAACCAGAATTAATCTTGCCATTTACATCGGCTCCAGCAATAGCATTACAACAAATACCGATAAGAGCAACAAAACGGACTAGAAAAAGTCCTAAATACTATGGATACGATAAAGAAGACTCGTCTGGTGAATCTACCAATTCGTGCCCCCCGAATTTTGCTCCACCCGGCAGGAAACGACGCTTAGGAGATATTGAATCGATACAACCTTCAGTTGTACAAACAATTGTAGACACAGCATCGCGCGTTGAACCCATAGAAAATGACTTCCCATCGCCTATCATAGGACAAGTATCACCAACAGATCCTCGTATACGACCAGCGGATCACAGTACATCAAATGAGCTCATAATTGATGAAGAAGACTTGTGAAAACTTTGAATAATTAAAACTTGATACATTATTATTTATGACTAGCTATGATAACCAGTACATAAATTGTTGATACTATTTAACCGGTGAATAAGTATTAAAATTATTCATATTGTTATTAAAATTTTATTTTACGCAATTTTCATTTACAATGAAGCGGGAGAAATGTGATACGTCATAAATTAATTCAGTGCAGTAAATTTATTATACGATGTACTTAATTTAATTTAGTGTACTTATTCCTGATGGGCATGTGTATAAGTCAATGTTATTTCACATGCTAGTCTGTTATTCCCATCTCCCGTAGCTGGAAATTATTGTTCATATTTGTTGTGACTTCTGTAATACCAGTTGCCTTAATACTCACATTTTTAGTTTTGCACTTCGCGAACAGTTGCCCAATTTAACTTATTCTTCATTAACTGTCTTACTAATCAAGTAAAGTAGACAAGTAATTACCAAGCGATTCGCTAAGCGGATTCATTTAGAAATTGTGTAAAGCGCACTCGCCGCGCAAGTTAGGATATAAAACATAATCGTCACTCGCGACTCAAGATTAAGTACGCAATCTCATTTGCGTACGACAGAGTTCGTCTGCCAAAGCAACCAAAATGACCAAACAGAAAAACTGAAACATTAACTGTCGAATCACAAGCTCAAACTGTGCAATTGTCCAGTATTTGCACAGCAGAACCTTATTCATCACAGTCAATAAATAGAATAATTAAACGGAAGTGTTATTTGTCTAAATGTTTCGATTTCTCAACGGAAGGTAGCAAAACATCGGTAGTCTGTCTCAAATCCTCCATCTAAATGAAAACCAGAAAAGTAGGAAAGCTACTTATCTTGCTCACCGAGTCAGGCTACTCCTAGTTTTAGCTGCAGAAAAAAAACACCACTGATTTCTAACGCTTTTACGCTTTTATAAAGTCGACCTGATCCGCCATTTGGGCAAATCTAAAAACATTACCCTAAATTATCGAAAGACGCATTCAAACGGTATCAGAGTCTGCAAATGAGGTAACGAGAAAATTACATATAAATTAAAGCTGATAAAACCTAATATTAATACTAGTTCTGGTAACCAGCGCTCATAAAGATTTTAGCTATCATGACGCATTTTTTTTTGATTTTTTGCCTTAATTTACGATTATTATGAAAACAGCTCTTCTGTTTTTTTTTTATTTCATTGTGATAGTGGATATGTGAAACATAGTTGGTCATATGCAGTTCTTATCAAAATTATAAGGTGGTACGTTGACTCTAATAATGCGCCCCGGATTTTATATTGTTTTTTCTCTTCACATGTAATTGGTTATTGTCGCGTGAGTTTTTAATTTGTGAGAATATTTGCCTTATTTTCCAGTCGGATCACCTGAGTCTGAGTGTGTTCTCTTAATTCAAATTTGCTCCGCCAACAACAGCTAATGTTGAGGAAGTCAATCGGAGAATTCACCTCGTAAATTAGCTAAGTCTAAATGTAAACTAAGAGCAATTTCAAGCTGAACAATTAATCTGCGATATTCGACTTGCAATACACATTCAAAACTGAATCGGTAAAAAGAAGAAGAAGAAGATTTATTTATCCAATCCATAGTAAAAATTCTAACAATCTCAAAACTCGAAACGGAAAGTTCGGTTTTCTATCTACACGCACGTCGTTTTAAGTTTTAAACTTTGTTACCAGATAAACTCGAAAAAATGTCTACTTGAATGTTCAGCATCATCAATTTAGAAACCTGATCTAACAGCAGAGGCCATGATGGAAATCTCTGAGAGATGATAGTCTTGGTACCCAAGTTTAAATTGCTCGCAAAAATCTCACCACAAACCCGAAGATTTTGTGAAATATTTTTCAAAAGACAATTACCCCAAGAAGACAGATACCGAGTTCTATAAAATTATTCAAAAACCAATCAAAAACTTGCTCGATTTTTAGCTGACCTCATCAGACAAAATTGATTAAAAACCCTGCTCAAATATATAATTTTTTATCAATGCAAACTAACTCAACGAGAATTGGTAGCTTTACTTGCTTTCCAAACACAGATTTTTTTGTTAATATTGCAATTTTGTCAAAATTTGAAAAAAAAATCCTCGATCAAAATTTTAAGTTTTGACTCACTTAATTCTCCTCATATTTGTAAAGAAAGTTAGCTGCTAGTTTTTTTTTAAAATTGCAGATTAATTGATAGCTTAAAGATAATCAATCCTTGTTTTTCGTTGCTCGTGGTTTTCGAAATCAAAATGTATTCTGTTTAAAACATTTGCACCTTTTTATGGGAAAAAGCTTCAATTTTGAACAAAAAAATGATTTTAAAAGTATCAATTGTGTGTTCATGAAATGTGTTAAAGTGTAGGTTCTATTTAAACGCTTACACTATTGTTTTCCAGCATTTTCAACAACCCTTATTGCTCTTAGATGATTCTTTAATGTGTTAATAACTGGTTGTTTTGATAAATTGAAGTTTGTTTAAAAAATGGCAGTTAGCCAGGCCTGTAATAAGCGGGTGTTCTCCAATTTTTTTTCAAAGTTTGGTGGATTTTTTCCTTGCAGGTATGTGAAATTTCGCCCAATTTCTCTAAGACAGTTGAGATCCAATTTTTGTTCGAGCTATAGTTTTTGTCCAATTAATTCAAAAGTGATTCATTTCAAAGATAGTTATATGCACATCAAAATCCTTTTGATCAATACTTTATTGATGAAAATAAATATGCCACTATACTTAGATATCTAAAGTGATGACTATACAAGAGAATTGAAGGCAAGATAAAGATAAAAACAATGATATCCACGTGTATATAATGAACAAATTAATTACTCGAGAGAAGATACAAGACTTTAATTTTTGGCTCATACACACTTCGTGTTATATTTTTCGAAGCTTATCATATTGTAATTGCTGCCAATATAGCTGGGAGGGTGAAATTAGAGCGTGAAGGAACAAAAGGCACACAGAATGACACATTGAAGGATAACGCTCAAGGAGCTGGGATGACTTTTGAAGAGTGAGAGAATATTAATGTATGTGGAAGATATATTATTGCACTTTATGGGTTGTTTGTTAGCGGAAGACTTATTAGCTCAGCTATAGCACTGTTGAGAGGTTTGAAACAGCGAATTTGAGTAGCTGGAGAGATGAAACGGAATTAGTGTCACGAATTATACAATTTAAATAACGGCTATTGAGAAAAACAGAATTATTAAATATCGACTTCACTTTGAAAAATGACACCTGGATTTTCTATATTTTCAGAATGTGATTTTTTTGATATGACCTAAAAAGAACTTCAACGTTTCCATGCAACAGAAAGTTTAGATACGGACAACCAAATCTATACCTGGTAAAATTAAGTGTAAAAATAAAGTGTTTTGCATGCTTGTTTAGTTATTTGTTTAACTTTCACAAAATCTGCAAGTTTCAGTAGTTGTATAATTCAGTACGGCATCATAGGCGCTGCAATGTGTGTTGAATCGACTGTGAAAAACTCAGTTCCAGTTGTGGTGCAATTGTAAATTGTACTTTGAGGTGTAGCTCCATATTGATAATGGTTGACATTCCCTACAATTCCGGGACAGTAATCATTAGGAGAGGTTACATTTTGCATTGCCAATTGTTGTTGATGAGCTGCATTCAGTGCTGCTGCTTGTTGATGTGCTACGGCAGCCGCCATTTCAGCAGCCGCTTGTTGTTGCTGCGCCGCCATTTGTTGCTGCAGTTTCTCGCGAACTGAAGTCCACCCGTGTTTTAAACTTTTAACCTCAATATCAGTTTCTTCTTTACCCGCCAGGATTTCAGTCATAAACGAGATGTAAATAATTGCGAGTCTTAAAGTGTCGATTCGAGAAATCTTTTTCTCGTGTGAAAAGGTTGGAACTATTTGGCGCAACTCTTCGAATGCGTCGTTTAAGGACAACATCCGTTTCCGTTCTCGGATGTTAGCCGCTCGACGTTGTGCTTGTGTAGCTTGTCGTCTACGTTTTTTGTTGTTCTCGTGTTGAAATCCGAGGTACTGGTCGTCTTGGATAGACCCAACACCCCCCACTGATGATAGACTGTAGAGTGACCCAGGTGGGGTAGATTGGACCAAGTGCAAGGGTGACGTTAGGTCAGTATTGCCAGGTGTGGAAAGATTGCCCGATGGTGTGTGAACAAACCCTGTCGACCCGTTGTGATGTACGAGAGTTGGTGACGCCATCAGTTGAGTTGTTGGGTGGGATCCAGGGACGAAGAGAGGCCCGTATTCTAGAAAACAGGAGACTGATTCAAAAATATTGCGTAGACAATTTGCTGCTCAAATTAAAAGTAATCATGTATATGATATGGATACAAATAATGGTGTCAATACTATTATAAACGTTATTTTCAGATTTAAACAATCAAAACACGAGAAAGATCGCATATTGATCTTAAATTATCATAAAATATTTTGAAATCTCCGAAAATAACCAAGAATGCTAATTGTTTTCTTGGCATCATTTGGTAATAACAGTCAATCAACGCACCGCTCATAGCCAGAAGTTGAAAACGATAAAATCTCAACATTGATCAAAATTTGGTCATAAAAATCAAATCTCAAGATAAAGGACTCGACGAATATTCGGGAAATTTTTGAAAAAATATACATTTGTTCTCAAAAAAGTCGATACAATGGAAGCCAAAGTTTCCGAAATTATCATCATTATTTGAAACCCATCAAACAATAAAATACTTACGTTGTGCTGCTTGTCCATATCCCACCATCTCGGTTTGGTCACCACCAGCAGAGGTCAAGAAATGAGTTGCACCCCCACCTCCCCCACTCTCAATCCCCACCCCTGATTCACCCGGAACACAGCCACTGCCAGCGCCGAAACTCCCAGACCCGATCATACTGAAGTCTTCAGCAAAGCCTGCCGACCCGAACAGGTTGTTTTGCTGTTTAATCAGGGCTATTTCGTCCGAGGGAGGTAGAGCAGCTGCGACCACAGCACAGGTGTTGCTCAGGTAATCAGCAGTTGATGAGGGGCTTGTGATTGGCCCAACTGGTTGCGGTTGAAGATTGAGTATATCGCCAAACTTAATCTCACAATCTGGTGTTTGCTCGAATACCATCCTGTTGGTCTTGACCAATTTTAAAATTAAATTATAACGAGCTGGATTCAATTAATGTTCTCAGCAATGCTGCAATTGTTGACAAATTATATCAACAAAAAGTTAAATTTTGAGCAAAAGTTATTTGTATTTTTAAGTTTACAATACAAAATCGGAAGTCAGTTTTGGCTTTGTTTTGTTTTGTTTTTCAAAACTGGCAAATAATTCCAGCTGTTGTTTTTGAAGTTGTTTTTCACTTGAAATAAACTGGATTTTAAGTAGTTGACTTAGCTAATGAACGCTGCAATTTGATTGGCTGAGAGGCGTGACAAATAAGACGGCTATAATCTTTTGTCGGCTCTGCTTGAGATCAACTGCCGCTCCACAGGAACGTTAAGTCCGGAATACTTTAACTAATTTTAAACTATTAGTAAATAGGTAATTAGAGTACTTATTCACGGATGGTCAGTATCAACGTTTTAAGTGTTTTTCAGAAGTCAATTATATGTTTACTGTCATAATTAACTGGGGACCTAATTAATGAATATAATCATAACTCATCCGCAGCAAAATCGGCGCCAAAATTGTCGAAGGTGGAAAGAAAAGAGAGCGGAAAACTTCTAAAGAAAATTGGGAGCTTGCCTGGAAGGTTATCAAAGCAAGGAAGCCAATTTTAGACTTACCTACATATTCGTGATAAAAAGTTAATAAAACATTGTTTAGAAAATCGAGTTATTATAGACTGCAAACACTTTAAAATGGGATTTAGCGTGGTTTAATTTGTACAATTTGGGAAACTGGGGCACAAAATGCCCTCTCCAATTTGGATAATTGTTATCACGTGCAAAATGCGGGTTCAGAGCCTGATGATAATTGCCCGAACCTTCGAAAACCTTTTTGAAGACAAAAAAATTTCATGCAAGTGTAATGAATAGAAGTACCGAAGGTGGGGTTCTAACTTAGTTACACTAAAAAAGGGTCATTACTAGTATAGCCGCCCACCCCCGCGCTTTATAAAAAGATATAGCCAACTCATTCCCCCCCATTATGGTATAATTACGGTGATTAGGGGGATGGGGGCTAAACTTTATATGACCAGTAAGCAGCGAGGGAGGGCGGATGGGGGACAAAAATCGAAAAGACCCCTAAAAGTTTCGAATAAGGTGATGCAAGGATCTTATCAGCATCATCTATCATCATGTACATTTAAGCTCAGGTCAGCATGTCAGTATTAAAAATATTAATTCGGAAGTCAAGATCATCCCCGATAATTCAACCATTTACCAAGGTAAGGAGTTAAATTCAATTTCCGCGAATTAAAAAAAAATTGAGTGACTTGAATTAGCATTAAAAACATTCTTTTTGCGTTTTATTCAATAGGAGCATGTTTCTTGACTAAATAATAGTTTGAACCCATCAAAAATTGTGAATTCATATGTCCCATGACAGCGATGACATTCGAAAATCAGGTGTTCACAGCCCGTTAACAATCGGAAGCCATTTGGTGAAACTTTGAAATATAAACATATTGTCACATCAGCGACAATGCTCATGTGGTGGCAGCCGAAAAAAGCAACAGAGGAAAAAATATTTCAACTATCGTCATATTGTTTGGTTTTTCTTATCTACGAGCCATTAAATTCCAACAGTTTGCAGCTGGATAAATCCTGGTCTTCATTCAATGAATTTTCTGTTTCAATTCAACACCGTTTCACTCGAGGACGCAAAAAAAAATCTGGGAATGAGTGCTTTTCTGTAAATTTGATAAATCCTCTTCCAGGCCGTATTTTTACAGACCTGTTGCGCTCTTCACTAATTGAGTGAAAGATCAAGCAACAAAATAAATAAATGAGCATATTTTTGAAAAAAAAACTCTCCCCTAACTTCGCAGTCAATTTTCAATTCAGGTGCATGATCCTTTTTTGCATGCAGCCTGCAATCTGTCATTTGTAGCAGCAAGATGATAGCCAGAAGAGAGTTGTTGTATTAAAGACACTCTCATTCAGTTGACTGTAAACCATAAGGAATCTTATGCTGTGCATCATTCTGTTAACACTTAGAATCGAAAATCGTTTGGCATCACCATATATGTCTCAATGCAACCTCTAATGTCCTCATCTACGAGCCATTGAATTCCAACAGTTTGCAGCTGGATAAACCCTGGTCTTTATTGATTTTTCGAATTTAATTCAACACTTTATCACTCGTGGACGCCAAAAAAATATTCTTGGGATGAGTACTTTTCTGGAATTTTAATAAATCCTCTTCCAGGAAATATATATGTACAGACCTGTTGCGCTCTTCACTAATTGAGTAAAAGATCAAGTAACAAAATAAAAAAGGGCATGTTTTTGAAATAAAACTCTCCCTTAACTTCGCAATCAGTTTTCAACTTAAGTACATGATCCTTTTTTGCATGCAGCCAGCAATATGTCATTTGTAGCAGCAAGATGATAGCCAGAAGAGAGTTGTTGTATTAAAGACACTCTCATTCAGTTGACTGTAAACTATAAAGAATCTTATGCTGTGGATCATTCTGTTAACACTTAGCATTGAAAATCGTTTAGCATCGCCCGATATGTCTCAAAGCAACCTCTAATGTCCTCATCTACGAGTTTTTAAATTCCAACAGTTTGCAGCTGGATAAATCCTGGTCTTCATTCATTAAATTTTCTGTTTTAATTCAACGCCGTTTAACTCGCAGACGCAAAAAAATATTCTGGGAATGAGTATTTTTCTGGAATTTTAATAAATCTTCTTCCAGGCCATATATGTACAGACCTGTTGCGCTCTTCACTAATTGAGCTAAAGATCAAGTAACAAAATAAAAAAAGACACAAATTTTTGAAACAAAACTCTCCCTTAACTTCGCAATCAGTTTTCAACTCAAGTACATGATCCTTTTTGCATGCAGCCTGCAATCTGTGTTTTGTAGCAGCAAGATGATAGCCAGAAGAGAGTTGTTGTATTAAAGACACTCTCATTCAGTTGACTGTAAACTATAAAGAATCTTATGCTGTGGATCATTCTGTTAACACTTAGCATTGAAAATCGTTTAGCATCGCCCGATATGTCTCAAAGCAACCTCTAATGTCCTCATCTACGAGTTTTTAAATTCCAACAGTTTGCAGCTGGATAAATCCTGGTCTTCATTCATTAAATTTTCTGTTTTAATTCAACGCCGTTTAACTCGCAGACGCAAAAAAATATTCTGGGAATGAGTATTTTTCTGGAATTTTAATAAATCTTCTTCCAGGCCATATATGTACAGACCTGTTGCGCTCTTCACTAATTGAGCTAAAGATCAAGTAACAAAATAAAAAAAGACACAAATTTTTGAAACAAAACTCTCCCTTAACTTCGCAATCAGTTTTGAACTCAAGTACATGATCCTTTTTGCATGCAGCCTGCAATCTGTGTTTTGTAGCAGCAAGATGATAGCCAGAAGAGAGTTGTTGTATTAAAGACACTCTCATTCAGTTGACTGTAAACTATAAAGAATCTTATGCTGTGGATCATTCTGTTAACACTTAGCATTGAAAATCGTTTAGCATCGCCCGATATGTCTCAAAGCAACCTCTAATGTCCTCATCTACGAGTTTTTAAATTCCAACAGTTTGCAGCTGGATAAATCCTGGTCTTCATTCATTAAATTTTCTGTTTTAATTCAACGCCGTTTAACTCGCAGACGCAAAAAAATATTCTGGGAATGAGTATTTTTCTGGAATTTTAATAAATCTTCTTCCAGGCCATATATGTACAGACCTGTTGCGCTCTTCACTAATTGAGCTAAAGATCAAGTAACAAAATAAAAAAAGACACAAATTTTTGAAACAAAACTCTCCCTTAACTTCGCAATCAGTTTTCAACTCAAGTACATGATCCTTTTTGCATGCAGCCTGCAATCTGTGTTTTGTAGCAGCAAGATGATAGCCAGAAGAGAGTTGTTGTATTAAAGACACTCTCATTCAGTTGACTGTAAACTATAAAGAATCTTATGCTGTGGATCATTCTGTTAACACTTAGCATTGAAAATCGTTTAGCATCGCCCGATATGTCTCAAAGCAACCTCTAATGTCCTCATCTACGAGTTTTTAAATTCGAACAGTTTGCAGCTGGATAAACCCTGGTCTTTATTGATTTTTCGAGTTTAATTCAACACCGTATCACTCGTGGACGCCAAAAAAATATTATTGGGACGAGTACTTTTCTGGAATTTTAATAAATCCTCTTCCAGGCCATATATGTACAGACCTGTTGCGCTCTGCACTAATTGAGCAAAACATCAAGTAACAACATTAAAAAATGCGCAAATTTTTGAAACAAACTCTCCCCTAACTTCGCAATCAGTTTTCAACTCAAGTACATGATCCTTTTTGCATGCAGCCTGCAATCTGTCATTTGTAGCAGCAAGATGATAGCCAGAAGAGAGTTGTTGTATTAAAGACACTCTCATTCAGTTGACTGTAAACTATAAAGAATCTTATGCTGTGGATCATTCTGTTAACACTTAGCATTAAAAATTGTTTGACATCGCCCCATATGTCTCAAAGCAACCTCTAGAGTCCTCATCTACGAGCCATTAAATCCCAACAGTTTGCAGCTGGATAATTTCTGGTCTTCATTCATTAAATTTTCTGTTTTAATTCACCGCCGTTTAACTCACAGACGCAAAAAAATATTCTGGAAATGAGTACTCTCTGGAATTTTAATAAATTTTCTTCCAGGCCATATATGTACAGAACTGTTGCGCTCTTCACTAATTGAGCTAAAGATCAAGTAGCAAAATGAAAAAAGGGCAAATTTTTGAAACAAATTCTCCCCTAACTTCGCAATCAGTTTTCAACTCAAGTACATGATCCTTTTTGCATGCAGTCTGCAATCTGTCATTTGTAGCAGCAAGATGATAGCCAGAAGAGAGTTGTTGTATTAAAGACACTCTCATTCAGTTGACTGTAAACTATAAAGAATCTTATTCTGTGGATCATTCTGTTAACACTTAGCATTGAAAATCGTTTGACATCGCCCCATATGTCTCAAAGCAATCTCTAGTGTCCTAATCTACAAGCCATTAAATTCCAACAGTTTGCAGCTGGATAAATCCTGGTCTTCATGCAGCCTGCAATCTGTCATTTGCAGCAGCAACATGATAGCCAGAAGAGATTTGTTGTATTGAAGACACTCTCATTCAGTTGACTGTAAACTATAAAGAATCTTATGCTCTGGATCATTCTGTTAACACTTAGCATTGAAAATCGTTTGGCATCACCCGATATGTATCAAAGCAACCTCCAATGTCCTCATCTACGAGCCATTAAATTCCAACAGTTTGCAGCTGGATAAACTCTGGTCTTTATTGAATTTTCTATTTTAATTCAACACTGTGTCACTCGTGGACGCCAAAAAGCTCTGGGAATGTATATTTTCTGGAATTTCAAAAAAGTTTTTTACTGGTCATACATGTACAGAACTGTTGCGCTCTTCAGTCTTTGATTGAAAGACGAAGTAACAAAAAAATAGGCATATTTTTGAAACAAAACTCTCCCCTCACTTCGCAATCAGTTTTAACTCAAATTTATGATCTTTTTTCGAATGCAGCCTGCCATCTGTCATTTGTAGCAGCAAGATGATAGCCAGAAGAGAGTTGTCGTATTATAGACACTCTCATTCAGGTGACTGTAAACTAGAAAGAATCTTATGCTGTGGATCATTCTGTTAACCCTTAGCATTGAAAATTGTTTGGCATTGCCCAATATGTCTCAAAGCAACCTCAAATGTCCTCATCTACGAGCCATTAAATTCCAACAGTTTGCAGCTTGTTAAACCCTTGTCTTTATTGAATTTTCTGCATTAATTCAACACCGTATCACTCGTGGACGCCAAAAAATACTCTGGGAATAAACACTTTTCTGGAATTTTAAAAAATTGTCTTACAGGTCATATATGTAGAGACCTTTTGCGCTCTTCGGTCTTTGAGTGAAAGATCAAGTAACAAAATCGAATAAAATGGGCATATCTTTAAAACAAAGCCCTCCTCCAATTTTGCAATTACATTTGAACTCAAATACATGACAGTTTTGTTTGCAGCCTGCATTGTGTCAATTGCAGCAGGAAGATGATAGCCAGAAGTGAGTTGTTGTATATATGACACTCTCATTCATTTGACTGTAAACTATAAAGAATCTTATGCTGTGGATCACTTTAATGGCACTCAGCATTGAAAATCGTTTTCATTGACCGATATGTCTCGAAGCAAACTGCAATGTACGTAACACAATAGAAAACAATGAAAACCCAATGGTGCTTCTGAAATAGACGTTCACTATGTTTTTCAATTGGCAAACCTAAAAGTGAAAACTTTGCAAACTGTCATTCATATAGAGTTGTCGAACTACATAGTTATACTCCAATGAGAAAGTGCATTCGAAAGCTTTTAACTGGGGAAATAAAAGGTTGAAAATTTTGAACCAGAAATGATCTTACAGAATAGGCTAAATCACATAGAAATAGTAGCAAAAAATTAACGGAGATCTTAATGTTTTTCGTGCATTTTGAAATGGAAAATGTATTCATTCAAATACATGATGATTTCTTCTCTGCAACCTGGAGTTTGTCGTCTCTAGCAATCAAAATCATATCCAAATATGAGTTTTAAATTCTAAAACAAACTGATTGAGTTGATAGAAAACTATATAAAATCTTATTCTCTGAATTTTTTGTGATTACTTGATTTGGCCAATCCTTGCGTTGTACAATCTTTCTCACATAAACTCCAGTCGAAGCGCCCCAGACTTAATGAACAAAAAAATGCCTAAGGCCGCTGTTTTAATAAACGTTGACTGTGTCTGTCAAATAGTACACAAAAAATCGAAAACGGAGCAAATTTTTTGATCAATTAGAGTTGACGCACGATATAGAAACAAAATTTTTTGAGAAAGGGCATTCATAATTACTTAAATAGGTATATAAAGAGTAGAAAAAATTGAAGTAAAAAAAGACTTCATGCAATGAGCTATATTACCCAAAAATTAGCAAAACTAAAGGAAGAGATTTTACTGCTTTTTCAAAACATAAAACTTTAATTGTAATTCGTTTTGTGTTCAGCTACGTGAAAGTGTTTTCTGCACAACGGGCAATTTTTCATCTCCAACAATTAAAAGCCTAGCCGAAAAAAACTGTATTTAAGACACCCTCATTCAGCTGACTGAAAACTATAAGGAGTCTTATGCTGTGGATCATTTTGTTTGAATTAGCATGACAAACCGTTTGACAACCAGACAATATGTCTCTGAGCAACTTTCGATGTGCGAAACACAGGAGGAAACAATGGAAACTCAATGCTGCTTTTGTAATGGATGTTCACTATATTTGTCAGGTGGTATATATAAGTGTTATAACGAAGCAAATTTTCATTCAGAGAAAATTGTCGAATTAGACATAAAAAAACTGATGAGAAATTGCGTTAGAAAATATTTAACTGGCGATATTAAGCATAAAAAATGGCGCCAGATAGATATTGACCTCATAGAATGAGCTAGATTACATAAAAGCACTAACGAAAGTTAATCAGAAGAGATTTTGCCGCTTTTCGCACATTAGAATTTGAAATTGCAATCAGTTTTGAGTTCAAATACGTGCTCATTTTTTTATGCAGCTTACAGTTTGTCATCAATTGTGCAAAATTTTGCGAAATTTTGATCACTATAAAGAGACAGACTCGACTGTGCTCGTAAAAGAAGAGCACAGAAGGACAAATTAAATTCCTTCAATTTTTAGGTTGGTAAAGTTAATTTAAATTTTTAGCTATTCCCACCCTCCACAATTTTAGGCACCCCATTTTTGGAGATATTCAGACAATGAGCTCCTGATTTACTTACTCCCCGTGTACACACAATTATTTTAGTGAGCCGATTATCATGATGTGACTTAATAAGTATTGAATTGCACCTTTTGTGACGGAGGCCTATAATAAAAAAGGGTCCTAGCGAAAAGATCAAATTGACCGACGTTCAATCGCTATAATAGAGCATATTCAATTAATTGAAGGTTATGCGTTGCAATTACCAAAAAAAATAGTTATAAGAAGCATTGACTGAAAATGTCCTGGAAATGATCATTTCCAGGACATTTTCAGTCAATGCTTCTTATAACATGCAAAAATGGGGTACTCCTATAGCTGATTTCAGTAACTCCGCCACTGCCTGTCTCCAGCCCGGAATGAAAAAGGAGGAGGGATGAACCACAAAAATCATACTGGAAAATCTCGAAAAAGTCGGTTTTTTAACTAGACTGAATTAGATTTTCCGACAGTAGCTCAACTATTTCAGCTCCATCAACCCCCGAGTGCAGCCAGCGAACCAGGTAAAAAAAAATCGAAGAATTCAAAATCTTGCAAGAAACTTGCAAGATGAATTCATAATCTTGCAAGATACTTGCAAGTTGAATTCAAAATCTTGCAAGATTCTTGCAAGATGATTCAAATCTTGCAAGAATCTTGCAAGCTGCTTGCAAGTAGTATGCATTCCCTTCCAAGATTGCTTGCAAGATTCTTGCAAGATTTTGAATTCGTCGATCACTAGGGGACTGCCTCTAAACGGTATCTTCAGGAAAAACAAGCCAAATTCATTATGTTCTCGCACCATTATTGGAACATAGGAAATTCTCGCTGTTATTGAAATGAAAATGATTGTATTTGACGACATCTTGTATTTGACCGGCTTCTCCACTGAACAATTGATTGTTCTCGACCGGACTTTTAGAATAGAGTCGGAGTTTTTTTTATTTTGAATAAAGTTCACATTGATTTTTGATGAGCACATATTAATTCAAACTCATTTCAGGCTTTGTCAACATTATGAAACTTTCTAGTATTCGGTGGAATTTTTGAACGTGATGGCTCTAAACTCTACACACATTGATTCGTCGTGTGCTAACTACGTGTTCTCGATTACTGCATGACATTTGATCAAGTATAACTTGAATGAAAAGTCACGAGGCTTTGTTTGTTCAGTTTCTGTATGAACTCTTTCCGTCTCTTCCATTTGAATGTGCCCTTTGTGTGTTTGTGTCTGTATGTGTGTAAAGAGCGACAATTGTATTCCGGTTGAGTGAATAGCTGACTTTGAGCGTGAATAGCTAGTTGATCACAGATCGTGTCTTAGCTCTCTTAGTTTGAACACGTGTTACACTTTGTGTAGAAAGGCAAAGCCATTCAGATGGAAAGAAAACTCGCACAACAAACTAAGTAGAAATGTGACTTTCTATTGCTTCCTTGCAATTATTTCAATAGGAAAACTTTCATAATCGTGTTATAATTACTATGAATTGAAGCAACTTGAAAGATGCGGCAATGTTTCATTCAGACACAAAATTTCAGTGTTTAATTGTAATTTGGAAAAATAGATTGTGTGTACAATTGTCCAATTTCGCCTCAGAAGTACCACAGAACTGGGACCATTTCTGCTGGGACCTAATCGGGGTGAAATGATAGAGGGGTTAAAAGACAGAGGGGTTATATGATACAGGGGTGAATAAATCGGGTTTAAATGATTGGGGGTTAAATGAATAGGGGTGAAAAAGCGGGACACCGCCCTATATAGCCGTTAATTTAGCACCCCCCAAAATCAATTCGCGAATTGTAAGAGCGATATTTGCATTTCCTTGAAACAAGAGTGTCTAGGTAGATAGAAGGCACTTTTAGAATAGTTTCCTTAATTTTTTTTATAAAATCAAGCCCTTATTGTAGCCGATAACACCAAAAATGATCTAATACAGAAACTTTGGTTTAATACGTAATATTTTCAAACCATAGCTGTGCTATAGCTTTTAGTAAATGCATATTGTTCATATATGTTCACGTATAAAATTACTTAGCTTTGTCAATATGTTTAAACATTTGTAAATGGGGTGCTAAACTAATCGGGCGGGGGGGGGGGGGGGGGGGGTAGCAGAAAAGATCCCAATACTGTTTGTTCCAATGCCCGTTTTTAGATTTCAAAAAATATAGATCCAATGGTAATTTTGTCGAGAACGTAAATCGTCAGATTAGCATGGCTCCTTCATTAATAAAATTAGAAAAAAAACAATGTGGTGAGACCTACCCGCAATACGGCGGGACTAAAACGCTGCCTATGCACGGACAATCAGTCTCTTTTTTTTTGTGGCTCGATGGTTCCTTTCTGGACCAAACCCACTTAAAAATCCAGTTTGGTTCTCGAATGTTTCCAAATAACTAGAAAGGTGAAATTCTAACTACTGATGTCAATTGCTATGAAGTGTTTCACTGATTTAATTGCAAGGGAAAGATTACCTAAAGTTAAATAAACAAGTTAACAAACAGCAGGCTTTATCTCCCAATGTCAATTATAAGCAGACATTTCTAAGTAGGAAGCCACTTAATTTTGATGCTCTAAAGCATTTCTAAACTTAGAGCATTCCTACTTCTAAAAATTTAGACAAGAGAACGTAACAGTGCACTTAAGATACAAGCGCTAGGCATAAAAAGATACAATGTATCAATTAATATGACAATAGTGGTACGAAATATTAACTTAAAGATATCGAAGCGAGGGTTTGATTAATTGATTGAGTAATTGAGTAGTGTAAACACTAATATACTTTGCAGAACTTTATCAACCCGTCCCCTTCCCACTTCTCCTTCCCCTCCCCCCTTGATACTCTCTGTCTTAATTGACAGTTGCCAAAACAGTGATTGCACAATTGGACAAAACAAAGGAAATCTTAAATGACAGTTAAGATTAAAACTAGTTTAATTATGGTTATTATTTAAAAGAGTCAATTCTCAAATTTGATTTCTGTGGAGATAGCGGACTGGTTCAGGCTCACAGTTTATAGCTATCCCTTATTAGAGGTCTCAGTGCTCAAAACGTAATATTTCTACACTTCGTAATATTTCTATGTGAACTGCATTAGTTTTTTCTTGAGAATATTACTTTTTCGTTTGCTGGTTAATCAAATTGATTATTTGATGCGTCACATGTAATCAATTAATACTATTTTTGTCTTATATTACAATCTTATCTGGTTTAAGGTAGAAGAGACTTTCACAGATCCTCAAATGCGCAATCAAAAGGAAAATGGGTATAAGCAGGCATTTTTGAAAATATGATATGCTTACTGAATTTAAAAAAAAATCAGAGGAAATATTAAAATACAATTAAATTTTTTTTTAATCTGCAAACATGTAAATTAAACTAACCACTTGGTTAATGTTACATGTTAGAAATTTATTAATCAAACATTATTTTTTTTCTAATTTATAACAAACTAAGGTTCGGTTTTCGTAAAATAATTTAATAAAAAATTTGTTTAAATCCTGCAACCCTTCTGTCTATTGGAACTCTTTCGTGTCGTTTAAGCATTTCCGCTGTAACTTTTTGTTTAAATTTGGTCTTCGATGTTTCTTTTCTAATTGTAATTGGAAGTGTGTTCCATTTTCGAATAAAGTTACGAACAATTGAACCATTACTCCATTTTGACTTACATTTTTGTTCTAAGAAAAGGTTATGGGTTCGTTTGTTTACAATAATAGGCACGTTTTCTAAAAATCTGAAATGTTTATTAGAGCGATTTCTTGTTTGTTAGAGAATATTGAAAAACCTATTTAAAGACACCCGTGTTATTTGGAGCTCTGCTGGAAGAATTTTAGTCTCCAGAAGTAGATCTCTGGCAGTATCGTATTTGGTTTTCATAAAGCAAACTTTTATTCCCCAGTTTATCTGTTTGTTAATTCTGTCAATAGAGTAAGATGGTAAATTTTGAAAAAAAAATTGCGCTAAAATCTAAATGAGACAAAACTAGTGACTTAAAAAGATTTATTCTTGTTTTTAGCGGTACCTGATAACGAACCAAATGTAATGATCTGATTGCTGAAGCCATTTTACTGATAACCTTATTTAGTTGATTTTGGTATGTCAGTTCTCTATCAATTATTACACCTAAATATCTACATTTTTCAGATGCTTCCAATCGGTGTCCCTTGAAATCGACAGTAAAACTTTTCACAATTAAAAACAATCTTCATAAAAAGCGTTTCTTCCGTTTTGGCCTACGATGAAAGTGGTGAAATCAAACCAACAGACAAGTGGGCTCAAGATTCTGAGCTATTCTACGAACAAATTTAATAGAAAGGTTCTTATCAACTGGAAAATATAGGTGGCGAACAACAAATCGCAAAGCTTTTTCTGATTTTAAAGGATTCTCAAAGAATTTTTATTTAAAATTTCAGTCTATTCTTACCAGGAGCAAAAAAAAACCCTTCTGACCCAGCATAAAAATGACCCCACTCATTCACAGAAAGTTGCGTGGATGTTTGGCATACCTTTCAAGCATTTGTGAAGAACGTTTTTAAAACTGAAGCATGTAATTTATTTCAGTTTTGATTTTTAACAACCAAAGTTTACATCAAAAAAACATGCGTTGCAGTATGTTGGCAAAGCAAATTCAAGATAATTAAGTTGTTAATCTTTCTCGACTTCAACAGATTGAAACTGATTCTATGTGACTTGACGATCAAAAAGTTTTTAATTGCAGCATCAAGTTCTTAGTATAGTTCTTTAGCATCATAGAAATGAGTTTTCTGCTTTTTTTTTAATTAAATCACACAGCTCTGGGTGCTATGACGATAAAACTGACAAATTGTGCTCGTGAGCAAATTTCAGATAAATAAACTGTTATGTAACCTTCCCTATGGACTTCAGTATTTCTTTGCAAACAAAATTTCTGAAGAAATTTAATAATCTGTTAGCAATGAAAAACTTTTGTGTAATTTTTTTGTTATTTTTGTCCAAGGAAATTTTCTGTTGAAGGAAGATACACTGGCTGTTATTCAACTGTGTTGTTTCCAAAGATCTGATACGTACGGAAGAAGTAATTCGTAGAGATGGAATGTAACTTAATCTTAACGGCAATGCTACAAGGAGATTTCTGTTCAATATCAACTGCCTTTTCAAAATCAGGATGTTTTTGCATTATAGTTTTAGAATTAAGTCTTTGCTCACAATTTTCTAAAATCTTTGCTCACTAAGAAGTTCAGATGCCTTTAAACGAAAATTCGTTTGAGGTTTTCGACTTGAATACAAAATTTTGTGAACAACTGATTAGGATAATCCTGCTGAAAACAGATTATGCATTCCATACTCTGAATTAAAGACAAAAAATGCCTGATTTTTTATATCTGGTAGAATAAAAAATAAAAAGTTGATCAATTTGATAAATTTAAAGATTCATTCCAAGTGGTACAAGCTCCTATATCTTCAAAATCGTGAAGCTGAAGAACAAAGGCTTTCGCTGACTTAAAATTTGTGTTAAATGAATTCGCCTGATTCTCGCTTACAGTTTAACTGTTGGGCATCAAAGAACTTGCAAAAGCTCTACAAGTAACAGGCAACCAAAAAAAGCACAACTTTTTGACAAAAAATTTTACTTTTAAATTAAGAGTTGATGGATAAAACTTTTCACTTTACAATTCAGAGCTGCTGAGTTAGTTTTTACAGAATATCTATTCTGATTCCTACAATTGCTTTGACAATGGAAAAAAATCAGGAAAACTTGATTTTTTGCATGTTAAAAAGTCTTGTTCAAAATTTATTCGGAAATGTTCTTGACAATAAAATTTTTATGGTCTAATTAACTGAGCAAATCATGTTTATAACTGACAGCCTATGAACTTAGACAAACTGACAGATGGTTAAACCTGCAATAGTATTTCTTGATCAAAAACAAAAATTATATGCCATTTTTATTAGCTGCGCCACCAATCAAAATTTTCATTCCATTCAATACACTCATTGAAATACGACTTTTGATATTTTCGATCCAATTTCAAAGAAAATTCTGTACTTAACATCCTTTTTATTATATTCAAATCGTCTCAACGTTAATTCATGGTGTTTTTCAAGATAACTATTGTTTTTAAAAGTTTTTTTTGAAGTTTAAGTTGTACCACTGTTGAAGTAATTATGTTAATTCGTGTTTCTTAATTATTGTGCTTAAAACAAATTTTTTACCTTACTTCAATCTGAATTATTTCCTATTCCGGAACCTATTTAGACTATATCAATAGACAAAATAAAATTTTGCAGAACAGTTAGGCGGACAAAAAACACTTTTTTAATCTAATTAGAGTTTGAAATAATCCCTAAATAAATTGTCTCGAATTGTCTACCCAAATTTGCAAAAAAATGCTTTTAAGGAGACTTTACGTTGAAAATTTTTTGTCAAGAACACGTGCATTTTCTTCTGTTTGTTGCATTTTCTTCTGTTTGGTTTGCTTTTGCTGTAAATTTGTTTGTGATTTTTTTGATAAGCTTCTCGTTGAATAAAAATGTTGAAAAATTTTTTGCTCTTTGGTTTATTATAGGAATTCGAGTTAGCGAACAACGCCAAGAACTTCTGAAATTACCTTGCAGCCAAAATTAATTACAAAAAACATAAAAACAACACAGTCCAAAGACAGTAAATTTTCCAGTTAAGAAGAACATTTTGTTTTTTTTCTCTCAATCCAATTCATATAAGTGCTTTTTCTCTTAGTGCAACTCTTAACGCATTGAAAATCCCAAGTTTGATTTTAAAAATCTGACCAAAAAATGTCTCTGGAACAAATTGCGGTTTCAGAAATAATTGAAAAACTTCCTAAAGCAGATTAGCGAGTTAAAAACAACAGCAAGTAAAAAAAGCTATACGTTGTTGTCTCCAAAAAATTCTCTAACTCGATTCTTTTTGGGATTTCCGAAAAAGCATTGAAAAAGTTTTGTAAAAGTTTCTGTAACATGATTCTGTTTGCACCTAATTTTGTTTCTCATTTGATCCGAATCATTTCATCAAAAACGTTTTAGTATTTTAAAGTGGCTACCAGGAACCATTAAGTACGCCTTATAGAAACATTTTGAATCAGAACAACTTTTACAATTTTTTCTTATTTGTTCCTGTATTTTTCTGAAAATGGTAATAGAAAAGAAAACCAATTTTTTATTAAGACATAAGAGCCAAACGAACTAATTTTTTTGCTATATGCCAACATCTGTTCATGCTCCATTCTATGAGAGAAATGAGTTCTTTCTGCTTTTTTTGATTAATTCACAGTGCACCTAGTGCTGTGACAATAAAACTGACGAATTGTGCTAGTGAGCAATTTTCAGATCAAAAACTGTTATGTAACTTTCCCTATGAACTTCAGTCTTTCTTTGCAAACAAAATTTCTGAAGAAATTTAATAATCTGTTAGCAATGAAAAACTTTTGTGTAATTTTTTGTTCGTTTTGTCCAAGGAAATTTTCTGTTGAAGGAAGATACACTGGCTGTTATTCAACTGTGTTGTTTCCAAAGACCTGATACGTACGGAAGAAGTAATTCGTAGAGATGGAAAGTAACTTAATCTTAACGGCAATGCTACTTGGAGATTTCTGTTCAATATCAATTGCTTTTTCAAAATCAGAATGTTTTTGCATTATAGTTTTAGAATTAAATCTTTGCTCACAATTTTCTAAAATCTTTGCTCACTAAGAAGTTCAGATGCATTTAACCGAAAATTCGTTTGAGGTTTTCGACTTGAATACAAAATTTTGTGAACAACGGATTAGGATAATCCTTCTGAAAACAGATTATGCATTCCATACACTGAATTAAAGACAAAAAATGCCTGATTTTTGAATTCTGGTAGAATAAAGATGTGATAAATTTAAAGACTCATTCCAAGTGGTACAAGCTCCAATATCTTCAAAATCGTGAAACTGAAGAACGAAAGCTTTCACTGACTTAAAATTTTTGTTGAATGAATTGGCCTAATTCTCACTTAAAGTTTGTCTGTAAGGCATCAAAAATTTTGCGAATGCTTTCAAAGTAACAGGCAACCGAAAAAAAGTGTTGTCAAAGTGTTATCACAACACTTTGACAACAAATTTTTCTTTAAAATTCAGAGCCGATGAATGAAAACTTTTCACTTTACAAATCAGAGCTGCTAGATTAGTTTTTACAGAATCTGTATTCTGAGTCTTACTAACGGTTTGACGAGGGAAAAAATCGGGAGAACTTATACTTTTTCTTGTTGAAAAGTCTCGTTTTATGCCAACTAAAATAGCGGCGTCACCAATCAAATTTTTCGTTCAACTCAGTAGATGAACTGAAATGCGATTCTCGGCATTTTTAAAACAATTTCATGGAAAATTATATCATCAGCTTATTAAATTATATTAATTAGCTAGTTAATAAATTGTTTTAAGTCCTATTTGTAGCAGAAGTTTTACCGCAAATTGGATCTGGATATTCCATTAACAGATTTGGGAGAAAATTTTCAAATGGTCTGAATGCTGATTGATGGTATCAAAAAGAAATCAAAAGTTATAGTTTGGTTGCGGCATTTCACGAGGGATTGGATTCTTTGCATTAATTACTTCTCATTGGATTCATCGCATTCATGACATTTCTTTTTTCACATATTCTTTCAAAACATCATCAGCACATTCGCTTACGTTTTGTTCCATCGCATCTTTCGTGTTCATCTCATTCATTCAAACTTGTCTCATTTATCGCATTCCCTTCAGTATTGCTATAGATGCGGCGTGCCCTGTCTCAGCTACCTGTCCAAGTTACAATATATTGTTTATATTAAAATATAATACTCTCTCCGAATAGTGTGCAAACAATTTATGTAGTTAACAGCAGATGTAAATACACCCGACTAAGAATTAATTTTTAGCAGTTATTATCACACTTTTTTTGATTTTCATATATTTCGATATAAAGCTGGAAAGAAATCACTGTTTTTTAAACTAAAATTACAACCCTATTGTATTTAACGTTCTCAAGAATAGAAAAATTGAGATCAATTCTGTCCAATGTGAAATCGGCTAATTTGTCAGATTTCTCTGCAAATAGAATAACGTGAATTTATGTCATCTGACATTTTATTAGTATCAAATATTGCTAATAATAAAATACTTCCGATTTCAGCAGAAATAGTATATCAGTTTAACTTGTACTGCATCAACAAGGGACATTAAAAATTTAAAGTTAGTACATTTCCTGTACAGCGACACATCTTAAGAGCTGAAGTCAACAAAGTTGTTTGCAGAAGGAAGTTTTTCAAGCGAAGCGGTTTCTGCCGCCGCCACTTTTCTAGCACCTTAACAGACAAATTTACGACCCTTGTCAAAATTTCAGCCAAGTCGGATGATTATAATGTTTCCAGTCATAGTCCGTTAAAAAGTCTGCTAACCAGACGAGTAACAGGAGTAGGAAGTGATAAAGTAAGCTCTGAGAAAGATTTATGAAGGTTTCACAATTTAATTAGCTAGTTAATAAATTGTTTGCAGTCCTATTTGTAGCAGAAGTTATACTGCAAAATGGCCCTGGATCCTCCATTAACAGATGTGGGAGAAAATTTTTGGAAATTGTGGAAGAAAATATAGGTAATCAGTTATTACGCAGTTATAATATGAGCGATTATAACCTTGAGTTATTTTCCTATCACAATGGGGCTTCAAAACTTGAGGGCATGCCACCCGGTTTTGAGTGTACAAGAAAAATTTTGCAATTAATTATATGTGCAGAGTTGTAAAAATGTTATAAAAGAAACAAGCTGCAATTGTTTGCAATAGATTGCCGTCTGCATGCATGAAAATTTTTAAGAAGACGCTTAAAAGCCGTATAGAAACCATTTAAATCCCAGTTATTCCAATATTATGGTAATATAGTATCACAATGGTCTGCTTTTTGCCTCTATGAGCGCCAAAATTTCTTCCGACAACTTCTGTTGCCTATTTCTTTTTTTCTAGCACGATTTTCAATGATTTTTTATATATTGTACAATGCTTTCTAAAAGTGAGAGAGCATATGATTTTACTCCTTTTTTTACTTAAACTAAAATTTCAAAGGCTTCGTACTGCTGTGTTCTTGTTTGAAAAAAAAATCCAATACAATTAGAGTTGACAAAATTTGAAAATTATGTAAACAAAGAAGGAACAATTTTTGATGTTATTAACATTGCACAAAACTTAAAAGCATTTAGAAAAAAATTGCGAGAGCTTCATTTCACAAATCACAATTGATTTGTTCCACCGACAAAAAAAATGCTCAAAAAAGCACACAAATAGGTAAATCATGGAAACTTGGGCAATTTTGACTTTCAAGCTTAAAACTCCAACCAGAATTGGTAGAGAATTTTCATTTTGACAGGCTTTTTTAAACAATTTTTTGCCTAATTTGTTAAACGATGAACCAGACAATTTGTTCTCTGCAGATAAAGAAAAAAACAAAATATTTGATTCTTCGACTTTGATCTGATAAACGAAACTTTTTAAATAAACGCTTAAAAATGGCGCAAATTCGAGTGCAAAGGTAATTTTTTGCTTAATTGATACAAGTATTTTGTTTCGAGTCACTCATTTCTCTATGAAATTAATTGTTCCATTGACCAATATACATTTTTCAATGAGACAATTTTGACAAAGTGCTCATTCTGCCTTCATAAAATGTTCTGCGAGAATTTATTTTTAGACTCTGCGTTCCTGTTATTATGTTTATCAAACTTCAAGTCAAGATAGTGATCTTTGCCACCAGGTGTATGATTAATCGGTTTTTTATATGTTACACTTATTTGACACTCATTTGCTCGATTTGAATTGTGCAATCGGAAAAATCATAACAACCTTTGATTTATTTAATTACGACTTGCATGATTTTTTGCATTGACAAAATAAAGTTGTGTTAGATAGTTATAGTAATCTTAGTAACTCTTAATCTAAATAATTTCTAATTTAATAAGACTAATTGTATTGCTGAGAAAGTCGTTGTTCCGAATGAGCAAACTATCATCGCTAATATTTTTTGTTCTGTTCACAGAGATCACATAAAAGTATTTCACTTGTTCAAAAATTATTTAGTTCCAAAAAATGTGATAGTTGCTTTTGCAGTCTAAATATTTTAACGTTTTCCTTATGAAAAGAATTTGGATTTGTGTTGTGTATCCTTGAACAACTGCTTTTCGCTTGTTTGCTTAGAAACTATTCAACTTTTAAATATTGCTAAGAAATTTGACAATTTTCTTTCAAATCCGGTGACAATTTTTTCTCGCTTGATTTTCTTGTAATTTAATTGAAAGTTCGCCACAGAAAATCATTCCTTCAACTATTCCTTTTTATTTTTTTTAAAATCACTTATTCTACAATCATCTAACGTCAATCAGATAACTTGTGATAGTTTTGAGTGACATAGTTGACTTTTGGCAACAAATTTTGTGGTTGCTTGCTTGAATTCTTAAATTCGTTGCTGATTCCTTGTCCACAAAAGCATCAATTTTGACTTTCCTGTACAAAATAGAAAATAATAATTCAAAAGAAAATAAACATGTGTTAATATCAATAGAAAAATGCAAAAAAGTGTTAGTAAATGATGGTAATGACCATATTATTAAATAATTTTTTTAAGAAAAGGGTTTCAAAAATTTTGATTGAAAAATTTAAATGGTGGAGATTGCAGAATGTTAAGAGAGAAATCAAAAAATTTTGAGACGTTATTTTTGCATTTATAGTGCTCAACGGAACAGTAACATTTTTATTAGCTGGCAGACATCAATTTTCTCAAGGATTAAACAGATTTAACAGAAGTAATTTTGCTTATATATCTCTTAAAACAGACGCTACTATATCACCGACAGTTTCTGGGACAGAAAATGAAATATAATGCGCCTGTAACAACAATGAGAGCAGAAATTGACCAAAAAGGTTTTGCAAGAATCTTGCAAGATGTCGAATCATCTTGCAAGCTCTTACAAGATAGTAAACATTTTGCAGGATTTTACAAGATAGCCATTTTGTTGCAAGATTCTTGAAAGACCACGCAAGATAAACATCTGGTCTCGACTAGGGGTGTTTAAATTATATCATATCAAAATCTTTTTGCGTGATATCAAAAGCTGTCAACATTAAAAACTCAAAATTGACATCTAGATTTTTTTACTTTTCTCAAAGAGAGTTAAAATAGTTTTTTACGACTCTAGCGAGTAACCAAATTTTGCACTAATTTTTTTCAATATTTTTTTATATACTCTGATATTTGTTTGAGATAAGCTAGCACAAGTTTCTGTGCAATGAGAAGCCTTGTGATTCTTGCACATTGAACCTCGAATCAAGACATTAGTAACGTTTCTCATTTTTTGATATCCGACGTGTTAAGGCGTCAGGTTTTCAAATTTCTGCATACTTTCATTTGTATAAGCAACGAAATATATTTTTCATTTTCAAAATTATATTGGCGACATCTGATATGTTGTTTATTGTTATCCAAGATAACGCAAGGCAATTTTTATAGTGGTTGAAAGAACAAGCTTAAAAAAACTTCAATGGTTTCCCGCTATTGAAGTGAAACTGAAATGACGCGTGGTCTGTTTACGTGTGTTCAAATTATATTCAAATTTTTTAAATAACTACAATATGAATAAATTTTGTTTATGCAACAACTTCAGAGCTTGAATTGATTATGTGAAAACAACTGGAAATGAAGTGCAATTGATTGGCTTTCGAAATGAACTTCAAGTGCTCAATTCTCTCAATTTCATTTTGGTGAGAAGAAGCCAAACTGACCAAAACGTGGTCGCTCCTGCTAGGATATCCAGAAAATGTTTACAATCTCTCTAAAAACACAAATGATAAAAACAACATCAAAAACAATAAGACGCACATGACTGCGTTTTAGCGCATTCATCGGCTATTTTGGGCTATTCATGTTTGCGCCACTTAAGATTGTTCAACATCATCTTTGACTGAATTAACTTAAAAACAAACTTTAAATCTTGTTCTTGCAAAACAAACTGCTTTCTATCATAAATAAACAACCGCTTCCGATATAAAACGGGCATGTCAGCTATTGAAAAAGACTATTTGAAATAAATTTCAATGAAGATAGCTGAAAATGAAGAACACTGAAAATGAAATTGACAGAATTGCGGTACACATTTTTCTATAAATTTTGTCTTATTCTTAGAATCATTGATAGAGTCCAATTATAAAGCCTTAGACTTCTATCAACTAGTAAGAGTTTTATTTTAAGTATTCTCTTTTCGGATTGAACAAAAATTAAGTTTCATTCAAAACTAAATAAATGCCCGCAAGCTCATAAGATCCCTTCCAAAAGGCTGAAGACTTTAAATGAGTTTGGCTATTCAATTAAACTTTTTTGGTCACATCTCTTGTCAAATTATAGCTATGAATGCAAATGAGAAAGAAAGAACGTTGAAATTGCACAAGATTTTCATCAAGTAGTCTTCTATTATGCTTCTTTCATTAAGTGCAAAGACATACACATTGTTGAAGCCAACTGGCAATCAATATTCTAAATAGATTCGATGAGCAACTTTAGTCAAGTGATTGAGGGATGGAAAATTATGGAACAAATTCCCATTTTGTAAAGAGGGGAGAATTTGGAAAATTTGAGGAAAGTATTAATTTTGAGTGAAATTAATATCGCAGTTTTTCCACGCTGCTTTTCTTCAAGTGGCGCTTCCTTGATAATTAATGGAAAGAGCAAATTTAAGGCCTTAAGGTCATAAAGTTGAATTAAATTCCATAGTTAAGGGACAGCCAGCTTGCCATTGAAATCTAGACGAGAACCCAAAAGTGATGGAATCAAACGAGACCAAAAGGGCTCAAAGTCGCGCCGGCTGCGGTGTGAACAAACAGGGAAAAACAACAACAAAAGTAAACAAGAGTAAACAAGGCGCGCGGGCATTGAGGTGTGAAAAGAAATAATCAAAGTAATTATCGTAGCAAAGTGGACAATGGAATTTAAGGCCATTAATTATGGGTTATATTTTGATAACAGATTGCTTTCATTACACTCAATTCAACTTGAAATATGAATTAGCCCAAACAGATTAACGATATCAAAGCTAATCCTGATCCTACCTAGGGTATGAGCGACGGGCTAATTTATAATAAATAGTCCCTACGAGACTCGTAACCACAACGCCTCATGTCTGATATATTTTATTATTTATTGTTCAAAGTTTTTCCAAGAAAAGATTCAAATCACCCTAACATACATCGTGCGCTAGGAAATTATGGCCTAATTGTAAAAATAGAGCGGAATGAGCAAAAAAGTTTTACGGCCGGAAAGTTTTCAGTAACTTTTGCGGAAAATTAGCGCGGGGTTTTCGGCGGATCTTAGTATAATTGTACAGCACAACTAGTTACATAATTCACTAATAACAACGGCAAGCACAGGTGCACCTCAACTCAGCAGTCTAAGGGAATCTTTTCTGCTAGCTCCCAACCCCCCCTTCCCCCGCTTAATTTGGCACCCCCTACAATGATCCCATAAGACATTCGGCAGATAATATACGATAAAACTTCTTCCAATAAAATATTAAACAGTAGAGTTTCCTCTTATAAGATCTTAGACGACAAAAATACTATTCTCTAACTACGAATAGATGAAAAAATTCATCGTTCAGGATAAGGCCGAAAAAATTGCTATTTAAATATTGAAAAAAAAAATTCGTAAGCCAATCAAGACAACAAAACCATTAAATTTTCTGATGATAGCCGAGAGGTAAGGTGTGTGATTGACAAGACAATGATCGATAGCTCGATCCCCTGCCTCTTTCAAGTTTTGTGTGAGGGGGAGATCTTACTTGAACATTGCTTCAGGTTCAACATAGCCTGACCAATCTTGGGTGCAATGATAGTAGCACGTGGACGTTTCAGACGCAAAAAAATGGCTAAAGTCACCAAAAAAGAGCATTCATGCTAACAAAATGAACTGTCCGAGATGTGCCGAAAGATATGAAAGGACTGCTGAGAATAGGCTTCTGTTAATGCACTGCTGACTAAAAGCCTAATGCTCATCCGCTGCGGTTACGCAGGCAAAAATCGTTTATTTAAAGACAGCAAGATGGCTAAATTTAGTTTCTCACATAGAACTTTTCAAATAAATTTACGCGACAAAGAACTCAACAATAAATTCTCATACTTTTATCAAATTATCATAGGAAGAAGCCATTAGATGTCTGGTCTTACAAAATGGTAAAAACCATTTTTCCTATAAAAATTTGTCAGATGAAAAATTTTGCTTGGTAGATTTTATGACCTAAGCTTAAAACTATATCTACTTATTTTGAGTAGATGAATTTTTGTTGTCTGCAAACGTTGAATATTTCCTGACTGCACTAAAGTACTTATAAGCAGTTTTTCTCAATTTTGCCTGAACACATGTCTTGTGAGATCCATAAATATATGTACAGTTGAATTTTAAAACCTTACATAATAAATATTCCACTATTCTACTAACCGTTCAAGAACTGATACAAATAAAATTATCACTGATTTAAGAGAGCATGAGACCTATAAAAACGAGTAACTGAAGCTGTTCCAGGGCATATTATGGGCATATTAAATAAACAAAAAAAGTTTTTTTTACTTTAATGCTTAATTTGAATTAAATATTGGCCTTGTCATTAAGAGTTGATTCGTGCCATTTGATTTTTCATAGGTGCTCAGTCTCTCTCATAAACAGATTGCTTAGTTTCCTGTCTAGTTTACTATTTCAAAAAAGCAAAACAGGTGATCTTTATATTTTGTTCTTTTGAACCATGCATTTTTTGCATTCAGTAAAATCGATCATTGTAATTGAAATTGATTAACGGAATTGTTGTCCAATTTGCAAATCAAAATGATATCTGAAAGAAAACGAAGGAACCGAACATCTTTATTCTAAGAGCTTTGCTCCTACTTGTATCTGACTCATGTCATTAGGAATTAAATATGCAAAAGGACCATTAGATCGTCTTTTTGTCACACTTCTCATTCTATAAGAAGTCAAGTAGTAATTCTTCATCCTTTGTTCTCTGAAATTTCAAAAAGTTTAACATTTGCCAACAGTTATAATTTTTCTCCCAATCGCTAAAAAGTCGGCAAGACGTAAGATATTTTTGAATATTACAATTTCATTTAAACCAATAGGGATGAAGAATTAACAAAAAAGCTGCGAGAGTAGTTCAATTGAGTAGTTTTAATGCATATTAAGTACAAAACAAAAACGAAGTTTATATGACGGGAGTGATTAAGAGAAGAAGGTTTTAGTTCAAACTAAAAGAAAAAACCTGGCTTATGTCTTCATTTTATTGCACAACTACCAATTTTGTTCCGGCCCACCAGCTCAACTGGTTTTTTCGTTCAGTCAATTTTGGCCAATCGATATATTCGTCGGTCGTTGAAATTTGTGAGTGGTTACATTATAGTTCCCGTACAGCGGAGAACATGGAACTACAAACATTTTTTAGAGTTTTGTTTTTTTCAAAGCAGTTATCGAGGCTTAGAATTCTGTAAACATTCGAATGATTTTGTGGTTTTTCTTCACATTTTCCGGAATTTCTGCTAGTTTTTTGATTTCGGCCAAAATTTGTTAAAATAATTAATAGTATTATGGATTTTGTGTACGAACTTAGAAGAGGGTCCTTGAATTGTTTGATTCGATAAATTTAGCGTAAACTTTTGTTAGTTTTTTCAAAAATCAGATTCTTTTGCACATTTTGTACCATTTTGCCGTAAGTAGAGAAAACCACTAAAAAAATGTTGAGTAAACTGAAAATAGAGCTAGTTTACTTCCGCTTGTTTTGAGAGTAATATGGAATTTCGACGTTTCGTCGGTTTTTAGCTAATCTGAAACAAATATTATCCAAACTGCGTCATTCATTTTTGATATAATTTAATTTTGCTGCCCCTTTAACTATTTTGGTTACATTCTGAGCAATTACATATTAGCAATTAGTTCTCATCGCCGTTTCTGACGATCACAAATTGCTCTGATTGTATTGGAGCGATGTATTTTTTAAATACTATTTTTATTATATTTTTTTGTTAATTACAGACAAAAACATCTGTCTAGGGGAAATCAAATATTTGCGGCTTTTATTTACGTGAAAATAAGTCCCAATGATTATAAAACTCAAAATTTTTTGCTAATGTCAGTTGATATGGATCTAATGGTTTTGAAAATTTTTGTTTTCGGAAAATATAAGTGTATTTTCAAACCATCCTTTTGCTAACTTGTTACATTTCTGATTAAAAACTGGTGCCACAATTTTTCTGTACGGCTCCAGTTTATTCTGTTCTGTTTCTGTTTAGATTTTGATCTGAATCTTTATCTTATGCGTTTTTGATTTTTGTTTGTTTTTTCTAATGCTATTATTACTTTGCTTGAATTGTGGTCGGAATTAACGTTTGTTTATGTCAATTGATTCGGTTGTTTAATTTGTCTCCTACAGTTGTCAATGACAGATCTCATGGGCTCCTCCTTAGCCTTAATACATTTTGTTCTCACTAGTTAACCGTCCCAATGGCTTTGTAAGGAGTTTATAAGAATCTATCTACTATTTATAGTTGAAAGCTGATGGTTGTTATGGTTTTGTGACCTGTTTATTCTTGTTTTCTTTTTGCCGAGATGGACAGATGCCATCTACTTTGAAGTAAAATACAAGTCGATTTATTTAAGTTAAGGGATATCTAGTGCCATTTTGATTTCAACGCTGTTTATTTTGAAGATAACGAGTTTGAAAGTAATCAGAAGTTTTGTTCTCTAATAGAAGTTTTGTTTTAATGGCAGGTATCATAGGCTCTCCAATGCGGCATTATGCATTTCTCTTAGTGGTTTCCTTTGAAGATAGTGTTAAAACTCATTTTTGAACAATATGTGTTTTTAGTTCATTTAGTTCGTTTCTTCCCTCTTTTCTAAAAAGTAGATGCTTTTTGTTTTTTTTGTTTTGACTTGTAGTGTTATTAGTGGCAGATATCATCAGCTCTCCAATGGGGCATGATTCACTTCAATTATTAGTTTCCGTTGAAAACATTTTTTTAAACTCATTTTTAGAACAATGTGTGTGTTTTTCGAAGTTACCATTTTTTGCTCGTTCTGTAGACAATTAAGTCAAAACTCACAATGCAAACGCACAATACCAAGGCCCTTGTCTAACCTCTAAATAATTTTTCTCAAAACCATGTATCTCATGTTTGAACTTTCATTAAAAAGTAGCATTGATTGCATTTAAATAATTAATACAATGCTCTCATGATATTGAAAACAAAGATATGTAGGCATTGCAAGCTTGGTTAGGTGAGCGTCATTAACGTCATTGACAAAGCACAAAAGTTAAAACAAACTTTCGGACTATCAATCCACGTAGGCAAAATAAAGCAACTTCGAATCCGTCAGCTCTAACAAAGAATCCACTTGCGAACTCTCAAACAACAGTTAAAAATCCAAAGCCATGAAATTTAGGAAATTTAGTCTACCCTACTTTTTATTCATTGAAAAACTTTGCCATTGAGCAAACTCTGTTTAAATATCAAACTTGCGAGGCATTGTGTGGAAAGATCTTTCAACATTAACTTTCCATGTTTTTTTTGCGAGTTTTGTTGTTACTCACATTGTTGGCCACCAATCACACCCCAAAATGGCAAAGAAGTGACTGAGTTCCTTATTAATTAAAATAAAAGAAAAAATGCATGGTGTCTTTTTTACATTTTGTTGAAATTTTGTTTTTCAAAATATTTGAGTATACCAGATTTTATGCAAAAGAACATTTGTTCGGCAACAACATCTGAGCACTAAATTATTCAATCGATGCCTTTCTTTGATTAACTAATTTTGTGTAAATTCTGACCTTTTTTACAATTCCCCTTAAATTTACAATATTCATTTCAACAAAAACAAAACCTCCATTTAGAATAATTTTCTGTTTTTTATAATTGAAGTTAAGTCCAAATTTTTTGATCAGCAAACGGAATCTATTGACTTCAATACAGCTGTTGATAATGTATACTTTGACGGTCTATGAATTTTGTTTCTAAATTTGAACCCTTTATCATTTTTTTGTACTTTCTTGCGCTCGCCCATCTCTCTGGTTCCCAATTACTTTAAAGTGAAATTGATCGCTTTAAACAAAAGCTAGCCAAAATCAAAGCTAGTGTCATGCCTGAACTGCTGGAAAGAAAGTTCCTCAGAAATTTTATTTGGTTATGCTACATCTTACCTAGCTTAACCGATTAATATTTCTAAGAAGCTTTTTTTCAGCAATTAAGGCATGACTGGTTTGATTTTATCTAAGTTTTGTTTAAGGAGGCCCATTTTGTATCCAAATAAAATAATAACAATTGCCCCTCTGTTTTGATATTTAAACGGCTCTATTGCTGATATCTATACTCCTCGAAATGCCGTAAAAGTGTTAAGCATATACCTACACAACCTGAGCACTTTCAGGTGACTTTTTCACCAGGGACTCATATTTCAATACAATTTTCATAACCAGAGTCTGGCTTCCAAGTAAATACGACTTTTTTGGTAATATATTCAGTTGTAAATTAGAAGTTGTGAGTGCACAAAAGTGAACATTTTTGATAATCAGCTTTTTTCTTGTTGTTTTTTCCACTACTTTTCTCTCTTAAGTACAAGCAGTTCATTACACGATCTTTCTCCTGTGATACCCTTGACTATAATTGTTTAAATACATTTTTTGCCCAGATTCGTGAATAGCACATATTAACGTTCATTGACAAAATTTTACAGCGAGTAGTGTTTTGTTTTTGTTGAAAAAAGTTAGTTTAATACAGAGCTATTCATTTTCTATGTTTCTGCTTTTTTCCGTTCTTGCCCGTTATCGCCCGAGGGACTTAGTGCACTGACCCGAGGGTGCTTGAGTCCGAGTGATGGACATGAGGCCCGAGGGAAACAAAGATTTTATTCTAATGTTTTAAGAGAATCAAAGAGTGCGAGCGTCTTGAATTTCTACTGAAATTGAAATTAAGAGTACAATTCTTCTTAAAAATATACAGGAGTTGAAATAAAAACCTCTCGGTCTCCGATAACAAAGCAGCCAATTACTTATATATTCTCTATTTTTGCCTTAAATTTAGAGTCCTAAATCAGAACATTAAGGTTAGGGCAAAAGATTAGATTTTTACTTCTTTAGGTCGAAGTTCAATCTTTCAACCTAAGCTCTCTGCTTCGAAGTTTCAGTGGCCGATGAAGTCGTACCCTGGGTTCTCTAACAGAGAAAACGCTTGCTAGTGAAGTCATTTTGTGTAAATTTTGATAAGTGTTCGCAACAAATTAGAACAACACATTGATTAGTATATTGGGTTCCAACTCGGACTAGCGTGATTCAACTATGCGCGGTACAGTAATCGATTCGTAGTTGACCTCTCTAGTTAGATCTATGAATGCGCTTTATCTGTAACCACACAGACCGGAGGACCAGACGGCAGCATTTTTGAGAAAAGTGAGTAATCTTGAAACTATGGTAAATTCAAATAAGTTTAAAAAATCAGAAATTAACTCAGAAGAACTTCAACAATGATATCAAATTGCGTGCTACTATTTATTATTATCGGAAAAGTTGTATTTTTTCAAGCAAGAGCTACAGCAGCGTCATCAGCAAATGACTACAAGACATCGAAAGTCATCAGAGTAGTAAATGCGAGGAAGGTGCATGAGGAATATTGGGATAAGAAGTTGGCTCCAAACCCAGGAGACAATGAAATTATTCTTGCGCTGAAGAAAGAAGTGTTGTTTGTTGTGAACCTTCTGGCAGATACCGAGATCATAGTCAAAAAGTTGGCAGATTATATGGGACACCAAAAAAAGGTTTCTTCCTATGAATAAACATTTGGATCTTTTCCGTTTGTGCCCCCCCCCCCCCCAGCTTAGCGGGTGCATATTATTTGCAACCCCCAGACGCACGTGCAATATTTTTACATAATGATTTACTATGTAATGACACGTGCTCTGTCACTGGGGGGAACATAACTTACTGGGGGGGCACAAACGGAAAAGATCCAAACATTTTATTTGCACCGCCAAACGCACGTGCCATATTTTTTTTCACTAGTGATATTCTACGTATTGGCACGCGCTTTGTAAATGGCGGTGCAAGATATACGGGTGGTAAATGGGGCTGCATGATATGCTGGGAGGGGGGGGGCAGAAAAATTGATCCGAATGTAGGAACCGACATCCAATTACAAAGAGTGAGAAAAACGATGTCAGGACAATTTACACAATTCCATTCTTACCAATGCCATTATATCGAATGCCATTATAACCAAAGCCATTACACAATGGCATTACTCAATGGCATTATACCAAATGCACTTTGATATTTCCGTTCAATAATTCGTGTACAAATGAGCAGTCGCTGTAAGACGTATGTTTTTTGATATTAAGTTCCTCAAAAAACAGACCCCTCGGGGTGTAACTATCTCTTTTTTTCCGGGGGACTTGCCGTTTTTCAGATGGACTTCTTGGTTCTGAGCAGACTTTCAAGTCTCCGGAAAGGTTTCTGATCAGACCGTACGGACTCTGGAAAGAGCTATGTTGAGACTATGCAGACAATATTACACAACTATCCAGACCCTAGACCACGCTACGGTCAGACTATCCAGATTCTGGGCAAGACTGTGATCAGACTATCCAGACCATAGGTAGCGCCCTGATCAGACCTTACAAACTCTGGATGGGGTCCTGATCAGACTGTCCAGATCGTAAATAGTGCTGCCAGACTCCGTGGAGTGGTCTCGCTCGCTTTACCCCCCTGCGTGACCCAAGTCGGTCTGATCAGGGTTCACTTGGGTCGTGCACCTGTTCCTGGGTAACAGATACGTGTAATAGCGACTCCTAATTTGTATTCAGATTATATATCGAAATTATTTATGTGCATTGGTTATAATGACTTTCGGTAAACTGTCATGCAACCGACTAAAACATATTGCTCCTTAAAAGTTTTAAATGCATATCCCTTGGGCGAAACTTATTCTCCTCCATCATGGTGACCAAAGTTCACTTGCAAGCATGGGTGGTTATTTTTATGTTTTGCATAAACAACGCGGCCCCAATTATGAATTCAATAGATCTGATG